>NW_011494941.1:2106136-2112109 GCF_000754665.1 Bison bison bison
AACAGGACATTACTTTGCCAACAAAGGTCCTTCTAGTCAAGGCTATGGTTTTTCCAGTGGTCATGTATGGATATGAGAGTTGGACTGTGAAGAAAGTTGAGCACTGAAGAATTGATGCTTTTGAACTGTGGTGTTGGAGAAGACTCTTGAGTGTCTCTTGAACAGCAAGGAGATCAAACCAATTCATCCGAAAGGAAATCAGTCCTGAATATTCATTGGACGGACTGATGCTGAAGCTGAAGCTCTAATACTTTGGCCACTTGATGTGAAGAACTGACTCATTAGAAAAGACCCTGATGCTGGGAAAGATTGAAGGCAGGAGGAGAAGGGGATGACAGAGGATGAGATAGTTGGATGGCATCACCGACTCAATGGACATGAGTTTGAGCATGCTCCCAGAATTGGTGATGGACAGGGAAGCCTGGTGTGCTGCAGTCCGTGGGGTTACAAAGAGTCAGACATGACTGAGCGACTGAACTGAAGCAAGTGAAGCATTAATCAGCCCATGTATTCTACACAGGCAGAGGAAAAAATATACACATGTATACAAAGAGGATACAACTTTATGTTGCTGGAAAACTGCATTTTTAAAGTAAAATACAAGGACTTCCCAAGTGCTCCAGTGGTTAAGACTCTGCTTCCACTCTAAGGGTCATGGGTTCAATCTCTAGTGGGTGAATCTGCATGTGAAAGGCCAAAAGAAATAAGCTTAAAAAAAAAAAAACTGAATAGGAAATAAAGATGTCAACTTAAAAAAAGTCAGAAATAAAGTAAAATACAGTGTTCATGCCAAAAGTAATTCCAATCACAACTCTTACTGTTTGTTGCTCCTTGATAACAAACTCCCTTTATTTGGAGTAAAAACCAAGATGTGTGAGAGGGTTTGGGCATGTTCCAGAAGCAGCCAGAAGACCACTGTGGTTCAAGGAAAGTACACATAGGCCTGGGGAGACAGAGGTAAAGACAACAGGGTGCTTGCACGCATGCCTAGTTATTTCAGTCGTGTCTGACTCTTTGAAACCTTATGGACAGACAGTAGCCCTCTGTCCATGGGATTCTCCAGGCAAGAATACTGGAGTGGACTGCCATGCCCTCCTCCAGGGGATCTTCCCGATCTGGGAGGTCTGTGAAGTCCAGGGAACACTGTGCTGGTCTGTAAACGAAGGAGACCTGTTTTTCCCGATACTCCCCCTAGAGAGAGTCTGAGGCTGGGGGAAGAGCAAAGGCCTTAGAGCGAGTCCCCGGGGCTGCACAGTCAGGATCAGCCATGTCCTCCCTGTGTGACCTCTGGCAGGCTAACTCCTAGGTCTCAGTTTCTTATGCAAAATTCAGATGATAATAATAGTACCTAACTCAATGAGTGATGTGACACCTCAATGATCTTTTAGAATCATGCCTGATGACTAAATACTAGCAATAATCCATCTAGACCAAAGCCATACTCCACCCTCTCCCCCCCCCCCGATTCACTAAAAGAATTTTTGGTTTTTCCGTTCCACTTCAGCATAAGAATCTGATTCAGGCAAGGATTTCAGAAGCTGCCTGTAATTGATGCTTATATTGATTATCAACAAGATAGATCAGGGGTCTGCAACCTCTGACCTGTGGACCTAATCTAGTTCGCTGTCTGTTTCTGTAAGTCTTATTAGAACATATTCATTCATATGTTCTACTATTCATGTGGTGGCTACTTTTGAGCTACAGAGGCAGAGTTAAAGAGTAGCAATAAAACCCCTATAAAGACCCTATGAGCTGCCAGGCTGAAAATACCTACTATCTGGTTCCTTTCGGAAAAAGTTTGCTGGCCCCTGAGATAGATGGCTGAACGATATATATAGATGACATCCACATATAGGTGTACATGAGAGCAAAACAAACACATGTATCCATAATCCAGAAACCTGATTCAAGATTTCGCTCCTAACCCTTTCCTGCTTTGGCTATTAGCTTAGATAAGTGGTTCTCAATGTCCTGCCCTCTTGTGATTTGCTTATATGAGTGGGTTTATCTGTCAGCCTTTATCAAAGGTGGTGCAGAAAGAGAACAAAATTGAGACCTTTGCCTTAGATCTTACCAGACTGTTCAGGTCGACCCAGGTAGAGCTTTATTCAAAGCAATCATTTCACTAACACAGGTCAAATTACTTTCCCCTTTTTCTATCAGACCAACGTCAGACCCAATGGGCCTTGTGTTGCAAAGACAAACTGCTGAAAGCAGAGAGCTTCGAAAACCAATAGAAACACACAGTTACATTAGCCTCTAGTCTTGAAGTACAAAAACAGCCTTTGTGGTTGTCTGAAATACAAGAGATCTCAATCGCTGTTTACTGAACCTTAAACCTTGACAAAAGAGGTTACTTTCAGGTCCTGAACTAGCTTCAGATTTATCCTTTCCTTAACAAAAGAGACTGAGCTGGATGAATCTCATCCCTTTTGCTATTTTAGAATTAGAGATTAGAGAAGAAGGAAATGGTTTTCAATGAAACTTCTTTGCAGGTGCCTCTGGAAAGCAGGGATTGACCATGCCCTCAAAGCAGTATGTTCAAAATGGTTTCTGTGAACACTATTTTAATAGGTATTCTGTAAGAACAGGGAGGGGTTCCATGTCCATAAAAGCTCAAAGCATTTTGTTTTCTATGCTGCTTTCCAGTGGGAGTTCTTCAAGTCTTTACCTTGTGCATTATGAACCTCCAAGAGGGAGACCACATGGGCAGTTTCCCAAACTTATTTGATGAAAGAAAGCCTTTATGGGTCTGATTTTTCTTGGAATGTAATTTAGGGAACATGGTCTTTAGATAATGAAAAGTTTACTGCAAGATGAGACCTACTTTTAGATACCCTCTTAGAAAACAGTTACTCATTAAAAACTGGTTGTTTTTTTTTGCCATTCTGCCTGTTAAAGGAGCAAATAATTATTAATATACAAGTGAAACCCTATATTATCACTAAGCCATGGGAAACAACTTCTAAGGAAGCAGGATTCCCAAACCTCATCCTTGCAAACTGCCTCTCAGCTATCAAACTGGATACCACATATCATTGGTAACTTAGAGCAGGAATAAATCAATGTTCCTTAAGCCATTACTCCAGGACAAGAACTGCTTGACATGATACTGCATTTAATCTCCAGAACAATCTTGCATGTAAAAATTTAGTATTTCCATTTTGCAGATGAAGAAATTGGGAGGCCAGAAAGTAACCTTGCCAACTATAAAATACCAGCATTGAACCCGTGTCTGGTTCAATCTATTCTTGGGTCTCATAACAGTCATCCCAAGCACTTTATTTTTATTGAAATATAGTTGATTTACAATGTTGTGTTAGTTTCAGGTGTATAGCAAAGTGATTTAGTTACACACACACACATTATTTTTCAGATTCTTTTCCCTTATAGGTTATTACAAAATATTGAGTATAGTCCCTGGTGACATACAGTAAGTCATTGTTGGTTATCTGTTTTGTGTATAGTTGTGTGTATCTAAAAGAATTCTCTGTGATGATGGAAATGATACACACTGTAGCTCTACTAAGGTAGCCACCAGCCACATAACACAAGTGATCCCTTGAGATGTGGCTAGCACGACTTGAGGAACTGGACTGTAAATTAATTATTTTAATTAATTTACACTTAAAGAACCACAGGTGTTCTCCTATCATCCTGGAAGAGCATTCTTAAATACAGAGTCTGCTTGACTCAATTTTCAGAAACATCAAGTTTCTGAAAGATAGTTTCCTGCTACCAACCTCTGGTTTTACCATATGTCACTAATGAAGGAGTCAACAGATCCCAAGGACAGGGATCAAAGGGGAAATGGGTATGGAGGAGTAGACTGACAAATAAGGTAAATGGAAAGCAGAACATGTGGGCAAGATGAAACACAAGGTAAAGGAAGAAAGCGGGCTAGGGTTACTTCTTGTCAGGTCAAACCAACCGAAGTATGTTAATAAGGCATAAGGTGGTGAGGCACAGACACAGCAAGAACAAAGCACCTAGAGATCTGGGGTGACTCAGAAAACGTCCACTGCATTTCAGTAGGCTTTGAGACACCATCTTATTCTATTTGCTGTCAGTGAAGCACAAGAAAAGTTTGGACACTCAAAACATTAGACACAGGTTTTGGAAAAGTCCGTTTAACCTCACATTTCTATGCCAAACAAGCCAGGTGAGAAATGCATAACTGTGTCATGTAGCATTTTCAGCTGTAAGGTGCCTGAAATGTTCATTAGAGAAGTCCAATCCTTGAATTACTAACAAGTATTTGCTATCTGGCTCTATACAGGCAGTTAGAACATCCCTAAGAGATACCATTTTTGTCCCCATTTTTTCCCTGAGGTCACAAAGGACCGTTACTGTATAGAAATCATAAGATTCTAGAATTAGAAGGATCCAGACATCACTATTTTCAATTCCCCTATCCAATGTGGGATTATCCAGTCATATATAGCACCCCATTACCTCAATTTTTTCAGCCTATAAAACTTGAGAAAGGGATCAAATACATGATCACATATGATTTCACACTTAGAAAATTCCTTGAGCCAAAACTTGCTTTTTCTAACCTCCACTTCTTTGATAATAAACAGAAGAATTCTAATATCCATCCCCCACAGCAGTGTTTAAAATACTTGAAGACGTGATTACACTCCACCCTCCCCCGATACACCAATCCCTGCCAACAAACACGTTTCAAAGCAGAAATCTCTCTGGTTGCTTCTATTATTTTTTTATAATTTTTGAGGAATAGCTCTTTTTTTTTTTTTTTTTTTTGATCATTCAACATTCTTTCTCCAGATACACTTTGGTGTGATCAATTCCCATACCACCAACACTTTATCTAATCTACTACATTCCGTGCTTGGTGCTGGGCTCTGGGGAAAACAGATGACACAGAAGACACCATGCCACATTCATGGAGTTTATGTGAGGCAGATGTGTCTACACTTAACTTCCAACTGACCCTCCAGAGAATAGGGACAAAAACTCAACTTTTTCTTTCAGTACCAAATACTTCTATTAATCTACCCTGAGAGTGATCAGGCATCTCTAGTAGACTACTGGTGAAATGTATTGTTGTTTGTTGTTTTTCAGTCTCTCAGTCATATCTGACTCTTTGTGACCCCATGAACTACATAGCACACCAGGTTCTCTGTCCTTCACTATCTCCTGGAGCTTGCTCCAAATTCATGTCCATCGAGTTAGTGATATCATCCAACTGTCTCATCCTCTGTTGTTCCCTTCTCCTCCTGCCTTCAATCTTTCCCAGCATCAGGGTCTTTTCCAATGAGTCAGCTCTTCTCATCAGGAGGCCAAAGTACTAGAGCTTTAGCACCAGTCTTTTCAGTGAATATTCGGGATTGATTTCCTTTAGGATTGACTGATTGGATCTCCTTGCAGTCCAAAGGACTCGCAAGAGTTCTCTCCAACATCACAGTTTGAAAGCATCAATTCTTTGACGCTCAGCCTTCTTCACGGTCCAACTTTCACATCCGTACATGTATTAAATCAATTCTTCCTCCCCCACCTCCTTAAGAACAGCTAGATATCCACTACATTCTCTTTGGCTATTAATATTAATGATTTGCACATAAGTCCAAGACTCTGCATTTAGCTCTTTCAAATCTCACCTTGGTTGACTCAATCAACCCTTCCCAGGCCTGAAGATCTGTTTTAAGCCTGGCACACTGGCTCTTTGGTCTCTGTAGTATCTGCCAAACTAGATGGCATACTTGGTCCACCTTCTCTCAATCCCTGCTGAAACTGTTCACGCAAAAAACCACTTCTATGTGGTGACTGTCCACATTTACCAGAAGCACTGGATATTGAAGGTTTTACATTCATTCATTCATTCATTCAGTGAACATTACCGAGTGCCCTCTTTGAGTAGGATCCTAAGGCAGGGGAGAAGATTATAAAGAGAAAGAGACATGGTTACTGTGCTTGAGGCACAGAGTCTTATGGAGGTGACCATCCTGT
>NW_011494941.1:2112209-2138974 GCF_000754665.1 Bison bison bison
CCTGTATCTGAACACCTAGAATATAAGACCAAATGCTGGTGCCATGGAGTGTGATCAGGAGAGCCATCTGTTCAGATTGAGAAAACCTAGGAAGGCCTCAGAGAGGGGAGGGCAATGAACCAGGGCTTTGATGGATGACGAGGAGCTCGGCAGGCAGTGGTGGGGAAAAACAAGATAACAGAAACCAGTAGAAAATGGGTTTTTAATGATGCAAGTGATACAACTATTTTTTGTTTGTTTGTTTGGAATTTTTCTCCTTTCTGGAAGCCTTTCTGAAAAACAGTCAGTATGTTAACTGACATCTCACATACTTCTCCTCAACTACGAATGGCCCTTTGCACTTCCAACATTTGACTTGGGAGCTGTTAAGAAAACTTCTTTTCTATCTTAAAATGCAAAGCAAAACACCCCATGTTTACAAGTCAGAGGCAAAAGCCTCTCGCCTTTGTTTCACAGCTCTGAATGTCTTAACTACACAAATGCCTGCTTCTGTCAGGAAAGCTGGAGACCTTGGCTCTGGGCTGGGGGACTGGCCACACTGAGGCTTTTCAAGGCTTCCTGGGTTCTGTCCCCTCCCCATGGGGTGCCCAATTACATCTCATTTTCTGTGTGGCCTTTTACTTCCTTTGAACACTGACTTGAAGGTGGGTCATAGTTTTGAATGTGCTCATCCAATGTTGAAGTCCTTTATCCCGGAAAATGCTGTCTGCCTCCTGGTGGGGCTTTTGTTTATAAAGAAGCTTTCTCACAATTCTTTCCTCCGGTTCCATCCTTAGTTTAAGTTTGAGATAATTAAAGCTGTATGCAACAGGCAGAGTTGAGAAACCTTTTCCTCCCTTCTTTTCTACTGGGATCACCAACACAACATAAACATCTTTCCAGCCACACAAAATCCAAAAGGCAATAAAATGAAGAGTGATTGGCTTCGAGTGCAAAATTCGTTTTCCTTCTTGGAGGATGAGGAGAGATTTATAGACAGAGACTGAATCTTATCTTTGTTTTCTTAGCTCAATGAATAGCAACAAGCCTACAGGTGCTTAAGATTAATAAATGCTGAGTTAAGAGAATAACATGATAAATGGACAGACAGCATAGTTTCCTGCTCTCCAAAGGGAAATGTCCTAATTAAATAACATTTTAATATTAATTCAAGCCTGAGATTCTAGGCTTATGTCATTTTGTGAAATAAATCAGAACACTGACAGGCATATTTACTCAGGTAATATGCATATGCTTTAGAAGTGGGCCAAGTCTGAGAATACCAGTAATCTATAAAGCACCCATGACTCAAATGCCTCTCCCTCAGTTCACTGGTCTAGCAATCATGGAAGTAGAAGAATCCTATCCAGATATCCCAGAATGTGAAAGATGAGAATAACCCATTTTACAGATAAAAAAAGTGAGGCCAAGAAAAGTAAAAAACTCACCCAAGGTCACTTAGCTAGTAAGCTGCATACCTTGGACCGAATTTATTGTTGCTTCCCCAGGAAAGCTCATCATTCATATTCAAGGTAGAAAAATAATACACATCAGCTCAAGCCGTAATAAACCACATGGACTGAATTAACTCCAAGGTTCCTGCCTTGTTATGAAAACTCAGCAGCAAGTCTAAGATGTCAGGAGCTAGAGTCAAACTGAAAAAAGATAACTGCTTAAAATAGACAGTGTGGGAGTACAACAGCCTGCCTTACTTCCCCAGTGCTTGGGGTACTCGCTCACTGACCCACGTGTCTGCCTTTGTCCAGCACTTACTGTATGGGTAGTTTTTACCGGATTAGGAGCCAAGAGGGCCTTGGGAATGACCATTTAAATTTCTTTCAAACTTAAAACAACACTAGTGTTTGACAGCTAGAAGGGTCCCGTCCCTGCAAGAGCTCCCCTCCTGGTATGACCATCACCTGAAACACCACCTCTCAGCATCGCAAACCTGTGCAAGAAATCAGGACTGCGCCTCAGTGTTGGAGCATTTATTTTTCAGGTTAATTTTTTAACACCCAAGGTGGAAAGAATGAAAAAACAAAAAACAAAAACAGCAGGCTTTCAGTCTGTAGAACTGTTTTCTTTCTAAACACCTCACCCTCCCACCCTTTCTATGTAAAACAGTGCTTGGCACATAGTTGGCATTTATTTCAAGCAGCTGAATGTACAAAAGTTATGAAAGTTCACCTGATTTGCCCATGGACTCCACAGCTGGAAGCAGCAAACCAAAGCTTCTATCCAAAAATATGGTCAACGTACCTATGACTCTGTATTAAACAAGACTACTGAAGTACTCCATGCCAAAATCTGCCTTAAAAAAAAAAAAAAAAAACAGAAAAGAAGCCACAGAGACTTTTTCCTACTGTCTCTGGTTAACAGTCATCTCTTACACTGGTCCATGGAGACTCTGAGTGCAGGCCCTAAATTATCTCATGTGGCTGGGGCTGTTTATTTGAGACACTTCTCGTCACATGAATCCGCTGCATTACCATTTAGTAACGCCGGGGAAAGGGAGGCAATCATAGCTGTGCCCATCTAGACACATTACACAATTCATACATGGGGCAATCACGAAATGGGATTTATTCAGTCTCAGGCACTGATGTTGATGTGGCTCAAACCTAATTTTCTAGAGGACAGCGCAATTCTCATTGATTTGAGGAGATGTATTCACATTGTCTTGCTCTGCAGACTGGCTCTCCATGCAAAAACAATTTCGAAACATCAAAACCCTGGTGAGGACGGTGGGAGCTCTCTTTTCTTTCTTAAAAGCACAAGAATGACCCTACCACCCAAAAGGCCGCATTTTGACAAGATGGGAAGTAACATAGCATGGCCCCACCATAAGACGCTGAGTAATCGGAAATGTATAAAAGTATTCTATTATAGGAATGAAATGATTTACCTCTCCACCAGACTGCAAACATTTGGCATTTCATACACATTAAAATGAAATCTGCCAGAGAAACTACTGAATTTACTTTACATGGCCTAAGTATTAATATCTAAGCAATTTTACAACTGTATAGGAACCCTTTGCTGTTTCAGGCATATCTGTATTTCTTTTTGTCTTTCCCTGTGTGATCTCTAAGATACGGTTGCAGAATATTTATTGACTGTCTCATTGCAAAATACTTTTCATATATGAGAAGACAGATTTTTTAAAAAGCACCTTCCCTCAAGGAAATCAGAGCCTTGTAGGGAAGCCAAGATACCAAAACCCAATCAGTCTGAGACATACAATCTCATGTGTGAAAGTACAATAAGAACAGAGAAGGACAGAGCCTCCATCAAGGGAATCTGGAAGAGATTTGAGGCAGAGAATGAGAGTGTGTGTGTTCCCTAAACTACCCAAGAATCATTAGGTATTATTCCACATAAACAAAGATTCAGGGTGTATAAAATCAGAGATTTCCAGTGGATCTTAGAGATGAATCATCAAAGCCTTCTTTCTCACCTGAGAATATGCAGGTCCAGAGAAGTAAGTATAGTTCAATGACACCAGATCATCAAATGCACCTAATAACATAATCCATGTGTCCCATCACGTCCTACACAGCCTGTTAGCACCTCATTTCTTTTACCTGCACAGGTAACTCAACTCAGCACAGGTGCCTCAGTGAAGGTGCCCACAGAATTTTCCTAAGACTGGGCTCCATGCTTTCAGCCCCTTTGACATATAGAGAGCTTGTCTATGATTCTACCTGGAATGAAAAAGCACTAAAAAATAAAAAAAAGAAAAACACAAATTGTGCTCCTGACACTGCCTGCATCTTTACACAATAATGACTAACTAGTTAAAAATGGATAATATGTTAGAGTGACACAATATCTGGATTGAGGTCCTTACCGCCACTTTTGCCACAATCAAAATGAAGTAAAAATATATAGATAGATAAAGACCCCTAATTTCACGGTACAGTAGATGTTAGGACAAGAAATGAACTTACACCTATGAGGTCAATCTCATCTTACAGGCAGGGAATATTAATTTGCTGATATGCTTTATGCTGTATAGTTTAAAGGAAAATTGCCATGAACGTGCTACAAAATTTCAACGTCTCTTATGAGGCTGAGCACAAGCAGTAAAAAGGAAACTGTTTAGAGTCACCATAGTTTTATGATACAAAGGCTGAATCAGAAAATTGGAGTATTAATAAAATATTTTCTACATGGACTTCGCAGATGAAAATAAATAGCTTCCTGCTTTTATGAAGATCTAATATGTTACAGTCATGTTTAAGGGCAGTGAGTCTCCCTTTTTGTAATTACTAATAGGCATGGTTTAATTACACTCATAAGTCCCAAGATATTGCTTCAATATACCAGCTGGGGACTGAAGTGCCCACTTGCTACCAGATTCCTAGATTATCTGGAGTCTGACATGCAAATCCCATCAGCTTTGATTCAGATACTTCTAGGAAGGGGCTTAGGCAATATATCTTTTGTCTTATTCATAAAGAAGAATAATCACAATAGATGCATCGATTTACTTACCTTGTTAACTCTCTGGGGCATAGTTACCTACTTTTGAGAGGGGAAGAATTAACTAGTGAGCACACTGTCATAAACACAGGCAGAGCAAGACCAGACAGAATCCCAACATCCCAGTGCTTTCATAATTGGAAGGCATCTACGAACCCTCCTCTGGGTAGGGGAATGGTCCCATTAAGTGACAGAAGCCAGCTAGGTGAATTGACAGGAACTCACAGGACAGAAAACCTTCACTCTCCCTGACAAACTGGCTTTTCCTAAGAAGAGAATCAGGGGAACTAAAAAATGCTTCAAAGAACAGTACTGCAGCTGCTGCTGCTAAGTCGCTTCAGTCGTGTCCGACTCTGTGCGACTCCATTGACGGCAGGCCACCAGGCTGCCCCATCCTTGCGATTCTCTAGGCAAGAATACTAGAGTCGGTTGCCATTTCCTTCTCCAATGCGTGAAAGTGAAAAGTCAAAGTGCAGTTGCTCAGTCGTGTCCGACTCTTAGCGACCCCATGGACTGCAGCCTACCAGGCTCCTCCGTCCATGGGATTTTCCAGGCAAGAGTACTGGAGTGGGGTGCCATTGCCTTCTCCAAAAGAACAGTGCAGTGAGCAGCAAGTGAGTAACCTGTGTCTGCATCCACTCATCTCAATTTCAGTTCATGTATTGAGCTGGCCAAGAAGTTTGTTCAGGTTTTTCTGTAAGATGTTATCAAAAAACACGAAAAGAACCTTTTGGCCAACCCAACAGTTTGGTGGGCCTGACCCACCCCACCCTCTGGCTTTATAGGTGGGCCTCAGGCCCAGTACTGGCCAATGGGCAGAAATTTGACCTCCCCAGCCCTGACCACAGAGATGAATTCAGGAATCAGAACAAGTCCCTTGTGTACCAGCCCCAGAATGTTCTGCCGCTCTACTGGGGAAAAGCCTTCTTCCCTTGAGTCGGGGTTGCTAAGCCAGAAGGATGTAAATCTGGATGGCTAGGGGCCGTCTCTGCCGCTGCTGAGGAGGAGGCTTCTAACAAAGCCAACAGAGAAAGTCAAGCTGGCGATGGAGAAACAGAGCCAACGGGGCACTCAGCTCTAACCATGTCTGAGGCCAGACTACACCCCTCCTCTTGGTTATGAGAGCAGAGAAACTCCCTTTTAGACTGAAGTCATACTAAGCTAGATTCCTGTCACTGGCAACCTGAGGAGTCCTCACAGAGTCAACATTTTCAACTAACTTACACTAGTACATTTGTTGCAATTAATGAACCAACTGGTGAAGCAGTACATTATTATTAACAAAAGTCCACATTTTACTATTTCCTTAGTTGCTATGTAATGTCCTTTTTCTTACTCCTTGTTCTAGGATCTCACCCATGGTATCATGTAACACTTAGCCATTATAACTCGTGACTTTGACAGTTCTCAGACTTTGCTTATTTTTGATGACCCTGACAGCTTTAGGAAGTACTGGTTGAGTATTTTACAGAACGTCCCTCAAGTGGGATTTGTCATAATTAGACTGGGGTTATGTGTTCTGGCAAGGAAGACTGAAGAGGTGAAGTACCATCTTCATCACATCATATCAAGGGTAAATACGATCAACACAACTCATTCCGGTTGGTATTAACCTCAATCACCTGGTTGATGTACTGTCTGTTAGGTTTTGCCATCGTAAAGTCACTCTTCTTTATCCCCATTCTACATTGTATTGTTTAGAAGGAAGTCACTATAAGCAGCCCATATTTAAGTATCAACTCAGACTTCTAACTTAACGTGGCAACAGGCATGTGAGGCACCCTACACCATTCCCTGTCAAAATAGACACACATAAAGAGGGAAAACACCGTATCTTGAGACTGTACCAGAGATCAAAAAACAAAGCTAGTCTATGGATGTCTGTCTGAAAAACAAAATGCCAGCCTAAATACACTCTACTCTTTGAATCAGAGCAGTTTAAGTCCACACGGTCCAATATGGCAGCCACCCACTCTATAAGATAAACTAAAATTAAATAATGTTAAAATTTTCAATTCAGTTTCTCAGTCATACTAGTTACATTTCAAATGCCCAGAGCCATGTGTACCTTGCAGCTACTATACTGGACAGTGCAAAGACCATCTCCCTCATCACCAACAGTTTCAATGGAGAATGCTGGCAGGAATTCTGCCCATTTCCAGATGTGGGAGGCAGTCACTATGCTAATGAGAAAATCAAGCTGCTGCATAAGGTTGATGAAAGACGATACTCATCAAAGAGTTATTTATGTTTAAAAAGAGTGAGCAACAACTTAAATATACAAGGAGAAAAGCTAAATGTTGATACAGGCATGTTAATGAAATATTATATAACTTAAAGATGACATTTGGATAGACATTTCTCCCAAGAAAACATACAGATGGGCAACAGGCATGTGAAAAGGTATTCAATAGCACTCATTATTGCAGAAATGCAAATTAAAACTACAATAAGGTATCACTTCACACCAGTCAGAATGGTCATCATTAAAAAGTCTACAAATAATAAATGCTGGAGCAGATGTGGAGAAAAGGGAACCCTCTGCCACTGCTGGTGGGAATGTAAACTGGTACAGCCACTATGGAGAACAACATGGAGGTTCCTTAAAAACTAGAGTTGCCATGTGATCCAGCAATTCCACTTCTGGGCATATATCCAGAGAGAATTCTAAACTGAAAAAATACACGCACCCCATGTTCATAGCAGCACTACTTACAATAGCTAGGACAAGGAAGCAACCTAAACGTTCATCGACAGAGGCGTGGATAAAGAAGATGTGGTGTGTGCATGCAATGGAATATTACTCAGCCGTGAAAAAGCATGAAATAACGCCATTTGCAGCAACGTGGATGGACCTCGAGATTCAAATATTCAGTGAAGTCAGCAGGGAATGACAAACATAACACAATTTATATGTGGAGTCTAAAAAATGATATAAATGAACTTACTTCCAACACAGAAAAAGACTCACAGACTAGAAAACAAACTTGTTAACAGAGGGGATAGAGTGGAGGTAAATCAGGAATTTGGGTTTAGCAGATATATACAACCATGTCTAAAATATATGAACAGCAAGGACTGTATATCACAGGAATCTATATTCAGTATCTTGAAATAAACCTATAATGGAAAAGAATCTGAAAAAGAACATACAAATATATGTATACATATATGTGTGTATATATATGTGTATATACACATAACTGAATTAATTTGCTATACACCTGAGGCTAACACATTATAAATAAGCTGTATTTATAAAATAATATAAAAACACAGAACCTACTGTGTACCACTCGAGGGAAGGACATTTAGTATATTTTGAAGAGATATGGGAACACTGGATGTTTTATTTTGCAAGAAAAAAATGCTGTTTTGATGATTATTTTTAATGAACTCCACAAGGTAAAATGTTTACAGCAATAAGAACAGAAAATATTACAGCTCACTTTTAAGTGTTGTCTATGTGCCAAGTAATGTGCTAAATGCTTAATAGGTATTATTTGGTTTAATAATCAACATTTCAGATAAAATAGATGCAATTTTTATTTCTATTTCACAGATGAGAAAAATAAGAGGTTGCAAGATTAAAGAAATGGAGGAACCTGGATCAAAATCCATGCTGGTCTGACCTCACACCACAGCCTCTTTATCTTCCACTCAAAAACACTAACAGTGATTGCCTCTGGGTAGAAGTATTATATATGACTTTTTTGTCTTTTGGGCTTCCCTGGTAGCTCAGCTGGTAAAGAATCCACCTGCAATGCAGGAGACCCCAGTTTGATTCCTGGGTCAGGAAGATCCCAGAGAAGGGATAGGCTACCCACTCCAGTTTTTCTCTTTTACACTTTTTTGCTTTTTCCAAATCCAATAAACACAGATTGCTTCTTTAAAAAAAATTTTTTTTTTGAAAGAAACATTCATTAAAGTTGACCACAGCCACGATATGGTTAAAGGCGACTGCTGTATGCAATGGATCCTTACTGAAAACAGGATAATTATGAACACAAGGAGCTTTCATATTCTGCTGAAGCTTCTGTTCAAATCTAATTTCTCAAAGTATATTGCTAGACGCTAATGAAAACCCAAAGAGATACACGCATTCAGGAGATGTATAGCCAATGAATTTTCTGTTGTTTTTATAGTGAACAACTTTTTTATATCCTAACAGTTTTATGCCAGTTATGAAAAAGATAAATAAATATTTATGACATTCACTCAATTCCACAGTAACTACTAAGTTGCTCATGTTCTCACTCTGGTTTGAAATGTGCATATTTTAGTGGCTGGGAGTCTCAACCCTCAATGAGAAAGCCACAGAACACTGTCATTTTCAGACCCTAAAACTACTCATTTGACTCACTACAGGGATTTGCCTTGGTAGCAGCACATAACAAGCTTAATTAAGGCAGCTGTAGACACAGACAGATACAAAGCCCAGTGCTGCCCAACGAACAGCTAAGAAAACACCAGAATTGCCATGGACACTGGTTTTACAAAGCCTCACCATGTATCAGAAGCATCTGATCAAGAACAACAAACAAGGAGACTGAGGGAACACACAGAAATAAATAAGAACCAATTTCCACTGTTTAACTGTCTTGCAGAAACTTTCCTTTACCAAAAAAACCCCAATTTACTCCTTGGTCTACTAACTGAACTTCCACCTGAGGGAGATTTATGTAGCTATAACAGGCTAATTATAAAGAATAGGCCAAAATTCACCAATGGGTAATTCATGAGCTAAAAGCCCATAGGCCAGTTATCTTCTGCCTACACACATTTTTTTTGTTGTTGTTATTTGTTTAAACTGATATAGTGCCAAATTTTTGGACAGAAGTACTTCTCATTAAAAGAAAAAAAGTTTCTAAATTTTTTTGGAAAAACTGAAGACCAGGCTACATTAGTCCAGCACTCTCTTATTGCAACCATCAGTTGGAGCTGAATAATGGCTTACCTAGCATCCCCTCTCGCCACTCCAGACTATTCTACCAGCTAATGTCAACTGCATGACTCTTGCAGGCACCTGAGCATGAAGTGCTTGTAACAGGGACACCTGAAAGACTATTAAAATACACCACACCTGACAATCCTTGTTTCACCTAAATGAACATAACTATTTCTCCAAGCACTGCTCTTTGAATCCAGGCAACAGGAGAAGTGAGGGATGCAGAGAAGCATCCTCTCTGCAAGTGAGGTCTATCTTGTCACCATCTACCAAACCATCTACTGGTCATCCTTGGACTTCCCTGGTGGCTCAGATAGTAAAGCGTCTGTCTACAATGCGGGAGACCTGGGTTTGATCCCTGGGTTGGGAAGATCCCCTGGAGAAGGAAATGGCAATCCATTCCAGGACTGTTGCCTGGAAAATCCCATGGACAGAGGAGCCTGGTAGGCTACAGTCCAAGGGGTCGCAAAGAGTCTGACACGACTGAGCAAATTCACTTCACTTCACTTCACTGAACCACAGGAGGAGAAGGGGACGACAGAGGATGGGATGGTTGGATCGCATCACCAACTTGATGGACACGAGTTTGAGCAAGCTCTGGGAGTTGGTGGTGGAGAGGGAGCCCTGGTGTGCTGCAGTCCATGGGGTCGCAAAGAGTCGGAAATGACTGAGTGAGTGAACTGACCCAACCACAACCTCCCAACCAACAGCTGGTGAAAAGATGCTCCATGAACTAGCCATGTTTACCTGACCAACTGACTTTCCCTGACTCCTCCTACCCCTCACATTGTGATCCATCTGTACCAATGTATATACAGTGCCCACTCTACCTTAGCCATGGCCCCCCATCTATGTGTCTCCTTCTGCCTTTGCTGGTTTTACATTTTCCCAGTGGACTGTACATGCAATGTGGGCCACTGGAGTTTCTGTCGTGTTCACCCTATAGGCCCAGAATGGAACTCAGAACATAATTATTGCACCAAAGACTCATCAGCAAATTCCAGATCACCTTCAGAATGCTTAGCTTAAATACTGATCCTTCCCTACCCTGGAAAAATCCATCCTTCTGTCTTATTTTTCACCACAGCTAATACTATTGGTAGCCATACTCAGCCATATTATTATCCATTTATTTGTGCTTTCAGGACTAATCTCGGATCTTAAGAAAGAAACTTATCTTTTTTATGACTAAAAAAAAAAGGTCAACCACTATCTTGCAAGGGCTCACACATGCTGAGTAAATGGATGAAGTGATAAAGTACTACGATCCTTTCCAATAAGCCATCACTCCTTGTCATGGACAGAGAAGGAGCCATTATTCTCTTCATCCCCATCATCCTCATCGTCACCATCACCACTGGTGCCAGCACCACCATCTCCATTTGAAAAAACAGCAGAAACCCACTGCATGCAGCAAAAGAGCCGGGGCTCAAAAGCGTGCTTTTGTGACTAGTGTAGCTGAAGGCAAGGGGACAGAAAGGATTCCACCCTGAGGACTGGGATTATTCTACAGGCTGCCACTTCCTCTTTCACACCCTCCAGATTAAAAAAAAAATAAAAGGGAACAATTGCTTGTTTAGATCATCTCCAAGACAAAGCCACCATCACATCGGCAACCAGGAACACACCCAGAAGATAGCTAGATGAATACTGTATGCCTAGTTCAATCCTAGTGGTGGCATGCCTGACGTCTTCACCTATGAACATATTTCCTATCTCCTTTCTCTAGAGTTTTCTGTAAGTTATGGATTAATAAACATTCCCAAAGAATGCTGCTTTATTCATCTTGCAAAATACTCAGAAAAAAAGGGAAAATATTTTATTATGCCATCTAACTTGAATTATGATAAAGTCTCACATGTGCTGATAAGGAAGTTGCTTTCTGCAGCAAAGTGTGTTTGTGGCCATGATGGCTTCCCTTCCAGTTGGATTTGGAGGAAACAAAACATCAAATTGTCTCCTGACCTGTGAAGATGATAGGAGCCACCAAGGTCACAGCAAACCATGACTGATTTCAAGCCTCTCTTCTGAGAGCTGAAGAAAAAGAGAGAAGGCCCAGAGAGAGCAGGTCTACTGTCATTCAGCCACTGGACTCCCTTCATTACACTGAAGCAGGTCCTTTTCAAAGGCAATGGCTATGGGGCCATGCCATCTGTTTTATTTGTCTAAGGGGGAGGCAGAATGGAACTACAGAGGCTGGCATGGCCACAGGTACAGTCCTAATTGTGTTGTAGGTGTCACTCTTTTTTTGGTGGGGGGTGGGGTGGGGGAAGGTATGCCATGTGACTTGTGGGATCTTCATTTCCCTATCTGGGATTGAACTTGGACCCACGCTCATAAGTGAAAGCATAGACAGAGTCCTAATCACTGGACTACCAGGGAATTTCCCTTAGTGTCAGTTCTTTTGATTTACAAAACAGCCATGTAGGAACCCATTTTTCCACTGAAGCTCAGACAGTTCATGGTCTTGTCTGTGGCCACAGAGCTAATCATTAGCCAAGTCTCTTTGGTTTGACCACCTATAAAATGGGGCCAGTAAGAGCCTTCCTGTCTATCAGATAGGAGTGCTCTGAAGATCAAAGGTGAAGATCTCTGGGGGGGGAGAGAGAGAGAGAGAGAGAGAGAGAAAGAGAGAGAGAGAGAGAGTGTGTGTGTGTGTGTGTGTGTGTGTGGATTTACCTATATATTTCACTTTCCGGCTTCCTTCATTCTACCTCAATGTCAAGTATTTAAATGTTTAAGTAGCCAAAGAACCAGACCTAAAACTCACTCACTAAAACTCATTCACTGCACAGGGGCAATAAATGGTTCCAGCTCCACGATTCACTCCTTGGTGACTCTGTGACAAGCTGTCCAGGTCTCCAGCCTAAGCGATAGATATCTCATCCACAGAATGAGTGGGCAGTTCTTCTGAACCTCAGGAACACATCCAGCCTGGGCATTCCATGACTCCAGAGGGGCTGCGCTGCCTGCCATCAGCACTAAGAACTGCATTTTATTGGGCCACATCGTCATTCAGTCTCCCTCTGCCATGTTAAAATACAGGGTCACAATACCTTATCCAAATACCCTGGGGTCTTCTATGTTCATAATACAGATATTATTTTGCTTTCTAGAAAGGCAGACTTTATTATGCCATACATTTACCTTTTATCTATAATACCCCTAGCTCGGTTTGGGGTGGTACCCTGTAATCAAATTCACTGATGCTTCTAGAGCCATTCACAGTAAGACTATTCACAGACAGATCACTAAAGATTCTAAGGATCTTCAGGACACTTCAGGTCAGGACAGATTTTGCCACTAAATGAATTATTTAACAACAACAACAACAAATCTGAGGTTTTTTTTTTTTTTTTTTAGAGCCCTGTAGTCCTACTCTGCTGTCCTGCTCCATAGGCCGCCCAAACACCCGACACTAGCACAGTTCACCCTGGCAAGACAGAGATTCAGTTGCCAGTGGAGTCACTCTCAGTTCTCTACAAGAGAGGCTGGATGGGGTAGGGTGGGAGGAGGGGAAAGAGAAGGAACTACATTGTTTCCCTTTAGCTCTGAAATATTAATAAATGCTGCTATAAGAGATTTATTTCCCTAGCATATGAACTAGTCCTTTGCCTGTTTCTCTCAGATCCACTCTTGGCCATTCCCCTCCCCACACTGTTGAGTGTGGTGGAAAGCTGGTCCCAACTACATCTCCCAGGTTTTCTGGGCAACTAACTTCCAGTGGGGCTCACTGAATGGTAACCATAGGAGGAAGACAGGAAGGAAGGGAGGAGGAGGAGGAGCAAGGGTCTCCCTCTCTTTTTTTAAGTTTTTTTTTTATGCAGACCATTTTAAAGTCTGGGCTTCCCAGGTGGCACTACTAGTAAAGATCCTGACTGCCAATGCAGGAGACATAAGAGATGTGGGTTTCATCCCTGGGTTGGGAAGATCCCCTGGAGGAGGGCATGGAAACCCACTCCAGTATTCTTGCCTGGAGAATCCCGTGGACAGAGGAGTTGAGTAGACTACTGTCCATAGGGTCACAAAGGGTTGCACATGACCGAAGAGACTTAGAACACACATACATTTTAAAGTCCTTATTGCTTCTGTTTGTGTTTTAGTTTTTTGGCTGTGAGGCATGTGAGGATCTTAGTTCCGTGTGTGTGTGTGTGTGTGTGTGTGTGTGTGTGTGTGTGTGTGTCTCTTTGCGACCCCATGGAGTGTAGCCAACCAGGCTGATCTGCCATGGAGTTTTCCAGGCAAGAATACTGGAGTGGGTTTGCCATTTCCTACTCCAGGGAATCTTCCCAACCCAAAGACTGAACTGGAATCTCCTGCCTCTTCTGCATTGGTAGGCAGATACTCTACTTCTAGCATCACCTGATAAGCCTCTTAGTTTCCTGACCAGGGATCAAACCCACACTAAGGCTAAGTATTAGCTAAGTATTAACCACCAGACTGCGAGGGAAGTCCCCCCTCCCTCTCTTTCTGCTTTAAGGTGGCTGCTGTAGCAGAGTCTCTTCCCTAGCTCCAGCTGATGTTGTTTTGGGTGTTTGGGGATAGCACAGAGAGGTACTCTTCAGCCCTGACACATACTGGTTGGCAGAGTTTCAATCTTTATGCTGTCATTTTAAACTGGCTACAGATAATTCACAAAGTGGCCAATCACCCACGTGAAATATTTACACTACCATGGGATTTGACAAGGAACTACAAAGTCCACTTCCCAACTACTCTCCAAATTCCTCCTCCTCCACTGAAATAACGTATATAAGAAAGAGAGGGAATATTGACCATTTCAGTAACCATGAAATGACACTGCAGACTTGGAGGTTGAGAAGCCTTTGTTGTTGATTTCATGAAACCTCTTTGATTTTTTTTAAAATAGAAGGAAAAAAGGAAGAAAGGAAAGAAAGAGGAGGAGTTAGGACAGGAAAGAACAGGACAGGCAAAAGTTTTGGAATAAAAGACATGTCCTAAAGGAAACTGTTCAGAATTGCAACAGAAAGCTCCATTTTGACTTCATAAACTCAAAATAGTTCACTAAATAGATATGTTTCCCTCCACAGCTAGCACTATGGTAGCTTTTAAAAATTAAAGGTAGCAAATATTTAAGGTGAACTTCCTCAGTAGGCCAAGAATATGGAAGTAATGACAGATTTCCTCTTCTTGGGCTTTAAAATCACTGCCGATGGTGACTGCAGCCATAAAATCAGAAGACTGCATCTCAGCAGGAAAGCCGTGACAAACCTAGATGGCGTGCTGAAAAGCAGAGACGTTACTCTGCCGACAAAGGTCCGTATAGTCAAGAATATGGTCTTCCTAGTGATCACATACAGCGGTACGGTACATAAGGCAGAGTGCCAAAGAATTGATGTCTTTGAACTGTGATGCTGGAGAAGACTCCTGAGAGTCCTCTGGACAGCAAGGAGATCAAACCAGTCAAACTTAAGGGAAGTCAACCCTGAATACTCATCGGAAGGACTGATGCTGAAGCTCCAGTATTCTGGTCACCTGATGTGAACAACCAACTCATTGGAAAAGTCTCTGATGCTGGGAAGGATTGAAGGCAGGAGTAGAAGAGGTTGTTAGAGGATAAGATGGCTAGATGGCATCATTGATACAATGGACATGAACTTGGGCAAACTTTAGGAGATGGTGAGGGACAGGGAGGCCTGGCATGACCCCATGGACTGCAGTCACAGAGTCAGACACGACTGAGTGTCTGGACAACAACAATGGGGCGTGAAATCCAGTTGAGAGTATCCTTGAGAAACTCTCAACTGTAGAGGACCCCAGATCAACAGACATGGAGCAGAAAAACTGATGTAATAAAGTGTGGTACTTGGTAGAATCCAGGGCTTGGGAAGCCAAATAAGGATACCCTTGCCTGGGAAAGGCAGACAGAAGGAAGCATCGAACTTAGATTGAGTCCATGGTATAGGATCTTTATGTATTTAAAATTTTTTATTTCATACTGAAGCATAGTTGATTAGCAGTATTGTATTAGTTTCAAGTGTACAGCGAAATGATTCAGTTATACATATACATGTATCTATTATTGTTCAATTTCTCTCATTTAGGTTATTACTGAATATTGAGCAGTGTTCCCCGTGTTATACAGTAGGTCCTTATGTGTATATGTCAACGACCTTTGTATTTCTGAAGAGGGCAACGTTAGTCCAGTGCCCAGTCCTCTTCCTTCCAGCCCATGCTGACTTACAGTTACTCAAACAAGTCAAGACTTCCCTCTCCCCTGATCCATCTGGAGCAGTCAAACGCATAGAGAATGATACCTGACCTCACTCCTATGACCCCACAAACAGAGTAGGGAGAAATTTATAGGGTTAGCAGGTGAACCAAATGGTCAGATTTTTGGTCCTGTAATCCTGCTTTCTTTGAGACATCCTCTTTTACATCAATCTAACGTAGTGGGGCTATGTATTATCTTCATTCCAGAAAATACAAAGAAACACGCCGATGACAGGATGTGAGAGAAGAGGGAAAAGAGCTGCAGTACCTGGCAAGGGGAGGAGAGGAATTTGAAATTTTATGGACACTGACATCCAAGGGGTAAATTTCAAAGTGAAATGGATATTTTCCCTAGGTCCTAAAATACAAATATTATTTGAATGGGGAGAAATGAGTGGAAGTGAGGCTTATGAAAGAACTAATAGCATAAGGGAATCCAGAGAGAGACAAACAGAGCAACAGAGACAGGATAACAACTGGCAGGTAACAACTGCCACATGGGGCTATAGGTAGACAGCTCTCTCATTAGCCCTCTTTGGGCAGGTGTAAATTACACTTCCCATGCATAGTCGTGTTTCCGCAAATGAAAGATGCTTCAAGATTTCACTATATCATCATCAAATACTTGAGGATCTTAAGACACTGCGAAGAAATGAAAGAGCACTAACTCAGGTGCAGGGAGACCTGGGTCTTCACTCCAGATCAGCTAGATGGCTTGCACACGTCTTTTCATTTCCTTGGACCCCTGACTGAAAATGGGAATAATATTCACTGACCTGAAAAGTCAAAGGAGACTGTAGCTACTGGCCAAACTGTGTCCCCTGGGCAGCCAGATGACTCTGGCCTGCCTGAAATGCCAGACCAGTGTGTCAGGAGCCAGACTCTGACCCCTGGGGCCCCAGGTCCCATTATCATGTGAGGGGCGGGGGGCTACCCAGGACAGAGTGGTGCCATTCTCTGCACTATCCCTCATTCTCCTAGGGAACACAGAAGATGTCTTTTAAAGACCTTTGCCGCCTGAATCAGGAGAGCTGCTGATACTCAAGGTGATCACCCCTCATCAGCCACAGATCTCACTTCCCCAGTCCACTGACCCACCAGGACAAAGGAAAGCCCTGCACTACACAGGTTTGCAAAGGACAGCAGTGACCCAGTCAAGGGCATTGCTAAGCCACCCAGAGCCCTTTCCCTGAGGCTGTTCTGCTATCAAATCAGTGCATGTGAAGAACCTAGTGTTGATTCTGAGTGCTAGGAGGGGAGATATATACATATATATACATACACATACATATATACATATATGGCTGATTCATTTTGCTGTACAGGAGAAACTAACACAACACTGAAAAGCAACTATACTACAATAAGAATTAATTTAAACAAAAAGAATCCTGTGTTTAGTAAAGCACTCATAGCCACCAGATTTTTCTCCTCCCCTTTAGCCCCACCACCCAAAATAAGAAATTCCGTTGAGCAGGATGAAAACTAATGCATAACTAGAAAGCATAGTTTTCTTTTTAAATCTTTAAAGCATTTTAAAGATGGCATTTACAATAACAACTACAAAAATACAAAGCATCTGGAAATAAATCTAATGAAAGAGTGCATACCTTTACGAAGAAAATTATAATTTGTGTGCAAATATATTAAATAAGAACTAAATAAATGAAGAATGTTTATGGGAAGAACGGGCTTTCCTTGTGGCTCACATGGTAAAGAATCTGTCTGCAATGTGGGAGACCTGGGTTCAATCCCTGGGTTGGGAAGATTCTCTGGAGAAGGGAAAGGCTACCCACTCCAGTATTCTGGCCTAGAGAATTCCATGGACTGTATAGTCCATGGGGTTGCAAAGAGTTGGACACGACTGAACAACTTCCACAGTATCATAATGATGTCATTTCCCTGAATTAATCTATAAATTCAAGCAATAATTTCAATCAAATCTCAAGACGTATTCTAATGTAAGTTTAAAAGGTAATGATAAAATGTATACATCAGCCATAAAAAGGAACAAAACAATGTCATCTGCAGCAACATGAATGGACCTAGAGACTGTCATACTGAGTGAAGTCAACAGAGAAAGACAATGCAATATCATTTATATGGGGAATCTAAGAAAAAAGGGTACAAATAAACTTTTTTACAAAACAGAAATACAGTCACAGATGCAGAAAACAAACACATGACCCTGAGGGATGGGATGGGGAGGGAGGTGGGAGGGGGGTTCAGGGCTGGGAACACATGTACAGCCATGGCTGATTCATGTCAATGTAAGGCAAAACCCACAATATTGTAAAGTAATTAGCCTCCAACTAAAATAAATAAATAAATAAATCAATAAAACACATGGTTGCCAGGGGATTATAAAGGGAGGGATAAAATGGGATATTGGACTGACATAAACTCACTTCTATATATAAAATAGGTTAAGAAGAACATACTGTATAACACAGGGAAGTCTACCCAATACTCTGTAATGGCCTATATGGACAGAGAATCTGAAAAAGAAGAGTGGGCTTATGTATACGTACAACTGATTCACTTTGCCATATACCTGAAACTAACACAACATTGTAAATCAATTATATGCCAATAAAAAACTTTAAAAGATGTACATGGAACATGAAAGGCCAACTTACTTTTGAAGAAGGACACTGTTGGGGATTTGTCCTGCCAAACACCAAGGCTTGTTATAAAGTTATAATAATAAAGAAATGCAGTTTGGGCAAAAGAGTAGACCAAATTATGCCTAGAAACTAATCCTAAATGCCAGGATGATTTTCCCCCATGTGGGAGAAAATTAGAATAAACAGAATAAATTCCTACCTCACATCACACACACACACACATACATACACCACAGATTACAGAACTTAAATGTGAAAGGCAAAACGATAAAGCTTTTAGAAGATAATAAAGGAGAATATCTTTATGACATCAAGGTTTTTAAAAAGGCTTTCTTAAACTTAAGACATAAAAAGTACCAACCATAAAAGAAGAGATTGATAAATTCAACCATATTAAAATTAAGAAGTTAGATAGCAGAAGGTTGGCAAGAATCCAACTTCTATGTGGCCTATAAATCTATTCAGCTTCCCAAAGGAATAAATTACAGTAACCTTTTTGCATTCATTGGAACTAAGTTCTAACAATACAGGCTGTGTCTCGGATTCAGCATATGGCTGGCCTATCTTTGACTTCATCCACAATTGCATTACCGGCACTCTGATCTAACTTGAGTATGTTTGAATGGTTGTGTTTTATATTTAGAACTTTTGTGAGCATGCATGTAATAAACATAACATGCCAAAATAACATGTGCTAGGACTGAAGACAAGCACCACCACATGCCATGGTCACAGTGCACGGGCATCACCAGGCAATCACGAGGGAACAGCATCACGTGACTTCTCTTCCTTACTCTATGGGCAGTGTCTGCATCATTTATGATCATTCACACAAGTTGACTCTCATCCTGCCACCTGCTGGGATTTTTCCAGCCAAGTCAAAGACAGAAAATCCTATGGGTGGATTTATAGCTATAATCAACATTGAACCCTATGGGAAAAGCTAATCTACCATCTTTCATAAAACCACGATCGAGTGCAAAAAGCCTCTCCCAGGGAACCTGTAAGTCTCCCACTTCCTTTTCCCTTCCATTCTTTCTACCATACATCCTTCAGCAATATTCTAACATTTGCTATACATGTTGACATGTATATGACAGTAATATATGAATATAGGCTAGGATAATAAAGAAGGAAAATGTCACCCAAATATGATATATGTTTCAGGTAATGTGAGCTTTTTCAAGAGGAAGTCCCTCACTTTTATCAAGAAGGATGTTTCATTGGCATGATGGTGCCTAATAATAAAACTTTGTTACTGAAAATAAGTTACTTCTCGGAGAACCTTATAAACCTTCAAAGTATCCAGTGTCCAGATACTGAACACTCATTTAGTGTTAACTGATAAATGTCCTTTTTTGATTGAAAACATTTCTAGTTATCATTGTTCCTATAATGAAAGCAGATAGTTTTACCGAGTCAGCTCTTTTCATAGGACAAATCTGAATAAGTTTTTACTGTTAATGATTCCAAAAGCTGTTAAGAAAACAGAGATAACTTTCAGTAGTTGATTATTACTATTTATTTCCAAATTCAGATTACAAAACAAAGAACTTCCACCAAAAAAAAAATGTGTTTTCAAGATCATTGATCATAAAGAATTTCAATACAGTTTTGTCAATGGAAAACAATTTATCCCAAACTTTTTATCCCCATGAGCTTCATGAACCACATGACAATACACACATTCAATTCAACATAAACTTACTGAGCATCTACTACATTCCAGGCACAGCTGTTAAAAGGAGAAGCTATATTTCTTCCCCCTAAAGAGTTTATAAATGTCCTTTGCTGGACATTTATTGGACAAAGTACTATCTCTGTAGTGACTAGCTAGAAACTGGATTGTAATTCAATGTAATTCTTTTTAAGTCTGTCCTTTTGAAAAGCACATTTGAAAGAATTATATGGAATGATAAATACCAAATGTGGAATAGTGGTTACTTCCGGCATGGGAAATAGATGGGGAAACAGTGGAAACAGTGTCAGGCTTTATTTTTCTGGGCTCCAAAATCACTGCAGATGGTGACTGCAGCCATGAAATTAAAAGACGCTTACTCCTTGGAAGGAAAGTTATGACCAACCTAGACAGCATATTCAAAAGCAGAGACATTACTTTGCCAACAAAGGTTCATCTAGTCAAGGCTATGGTTTTTCCTGTGGTCATGTATGGATGTGAGAGTTGGACTGTGAAGAAGGCTGAGCGCCGAAGAATTGATGCTTTTGAACTGTGGTGTTGGAGAAGACTCTTGAGAGTCCCTTGGACTGCAAGGAGATCCAACCAGTCCATTCTGAAGGAGATCAGCCCTGGGATTTCTTTGGAAGGAATGATGCTAAAGCTGAAGCTCCAGTACTTTGGCCACCTCATGCGAAGAGTTGACTCACTGGAGAAGACTCTGATGCTGGGAGGGACTGGGAGCAAGAGGAGAAAGGGACGACAGAGGATGAGATGGTTGGATGGCATCACTGACTCGATGGACATGAGTCTGAGTGAACTCCGGGAGTCGGTGATAGACAGGGAGGCCCGGCGTGCTGCGATTCATGGGGTCGCAAAGAGTCAGACACGACTGAGCGACTGATCTGATCTGATCTGATCTGGCAGGAGGGAAGAAGATCTGATGGGCGAGAGGTTACTAAAAGGCCTCAACTACATTTACATGGCTCACTTTCTGAAGCTGAGTGGTAGGGACAGAGTTTTCTACTGCCAGTTATTTATATATTTTCATGTCTTAAATATACTATATTTCAAACAAAACATTACTTCCTTGATCAAATTAACTGTTCTGCTTAAATATCATACGTGCTTAGCCACAAATCTTTTCTACAATCTATCTCATGAGACACTGAGAGAGGCTCCTGAAAATCAAAGATTCTACAGCAAATAAGTCTGGAAAATTCTTAATGAAGTACCTGAGTTTCTCTACTATAGGGAATCTTTGAAGCTTTACTATGTCAGTAAATACTGTGTCTTACTAAGAGTACAATATAGAATTCAGTGCTTTCCAAATATTTTTGAGCATGGCCTGTTTTTCCCTGTAAACACTTTTATTTGAAATACTCATCACCGTCCTGGTAGACAGTGCCCCAGAACCAGGTTTGGAAAATGCTCTACAGAATAATCCATGTCTGCCACATATGCTGCATGAGAGCCACTCTCAGCAGGATGCCTATCCCCAAACCAGTGACGAAGCTTCCTGCCCACCTGTCTTTGCCCGTTCAGTTCTTTCAATCTGGAATGCCTTCAACTCCCCAGAAGCTCCTGGTCAACCTTCAGCTTCCTGCTGAAATGAAATTCGCTCTTCTGTGAAGCCTTAACTATCCTTCCCTTTCTCCAGGTAGAAATAATTTCTCCTCTGGAAGCTTCCAGTGCTGCTGTATGGATATTCTCTGCACCACACCTCATGCTGTATCAGCTACTGATGCATGCATGAGGCCAGGTACCCAGATGGCAGAGACTGCATCTCTGGATCTTGGAACTGTCCACAGTGTCTAACACTCAGCCAAAGCCAGGTACCAAGTAGGTACTAGTAAGATGTGTTGAATGGACAGAGGGGTGACGTCCATATCAGGACATGAATGGCCTCAATTTCCCAGATACTCCTCATGCATATTTATCATTTTCAGCTGTTATGGCTGATTATGACACTAACAAGAACAGGAACAAATAGACATAAAGAATGAAAAGGAGACAAAGACTGGGATAAACGTAAAGAGAGTCAAAGGAAAAGAAAAAGATGCTTAACTGATGAAGAGTAGGTGAATGGATAGATCAAACTGAGGAACAGACCAACAGAGAAGTCAGAAATTGGTACGAGGCTCACAGCTGATGCAAAGCATTGGTAATGTCCCAAGACTCACTCTAGGAGGTCAACACAGCTGACTTGGATTCACCCTGAACATCATACCTGTCTGCTACATTACCTCCTCTAACTTTATCCCCTAAGCCAAATCACCCATCTTTGCTACCACAAACTTTTACCATTGTAAGCTGTGAGTTCACTTCAGTACCATTTTATTTCTATTGCCTGTTCTCTATGAGAATCCCTCACTGGGATTAGATATCAGTTATATGTCAAGTTAAAATAAAATAATAATAATAAAAGCAAGTTGGCAATTTCTTTCCAATAGAATATGTTGCATACGTCATGAAATAGAAGCCAGAGGAGTTTTACGATTCCCAAATCAAAGTCTCCCCATTATCTAAAGACTCAAACAAAAATACAAAGAGTATCTCACAGCGAAAGAAACCTGATCATTTGCTTTTCAAACTAAGTCCAGATACACATCTCATAGATTGAGTTCTGTGCTAGTTTTTCATGAATATAACCCCAGAGGAGGGATTTTCTTTTTCTCACTGGACACATTTTTTCAGTACAGAACATCTGGCAGGCTTCTGCTCTTTGCTGGTAACACCCACCCATTTGCCCTCTCTTTCTGCTTCAGTTCTATTTATATTTCAGGAAACAACTCTATCCTGGTATAGGAGACAGTCTGGTCTAGAAGAAGGAGCACTGAACAAAGCATTCTGGGTTCTGACAGTGCCTCTCAGCTATGCAGTTTTGTATCACCCCAAGTCTGAATTGGTTTCCAATCAGTAGATTGGGAAGAACTGACTACTCTAAGAGTTCAATCTATCCACAGTTGTCTTATTTCCTTGAAAATAACTGCTGACTAGGACATGGAAGCAACCTAGAAGTCCATCAACAGATGAATGGATAAGGAAGTTGTGGTATGTACACACAATGGAGTATCACTCAGCTATAAAAAGGAACACATTTGAGTCAGTTCAAATGAGATGGACGATCCTAAAGGCTATTATAGAGAGAAGTCAGTCAGAAAGAAAAAAACAAATACCGTATATTAACACACACATATATATGAAATCTCGACTGATGGTACTGACGATCCTATGTGCAGGGCAGCAAAGGAGACACAGATATAAAGAAGAGACTTTTGGACTCAGTGGGCAAAGAAGAGGGTTGGATGATTGAGAGAATAGCACTGAAATATATACACTACCATATGTAAAATAGATAACCAGTGCAAGTTTGACATATGAAACAGGGCACTCAGAGCTGGTGCTCTCTGACAACCTGCTAGGGGGAGGGGGATTCAGAATGAAGGGGACACAAGTATGCCTGTGACGATCCACACTGAGGTATGGGGAAAACCACCACAATACTGTAGAGTAACTATCCTCAAAATAAGTTTTTTTTTTTTTTTAAAAGAAAATAACTGCTGAAAAGTGCAATGAAATGGGGGTATTTTAGCATTATGAAAATCTCTCCATCCCCTTCACAAAGAGGGAAAATGTTGGAGAAAACATTTCCAATAAGCTACACAGAACAAAACCTTTGCCTGAAATCCTTAAATATCGCTCTTCCTCTCTACCTCTGGTTAGCAAGAAAAAAAAAAAAAAACAGTCCAAATACTCTAAGGATATTTAAGTCTTAGAATATCAGTGACAAACAGAAAACTTATTATCGAGGGAAAGAATTTTTCTTTCCTCTGAAGGACAACGTTAACAGTTAAATAACATCACCCACTGGGTACTCTTCTAAGCATCTAGTGTTATATTCCTATAATCCTCACAACAATCTTATGTGGCAGGTAGTTATCTTATTATAAAGGTAACTGAAGCACAGAGAAGTTTGATAAGCTGGTCAAGGCCACACAGCCGCAGAGCTAGGGGAACTGATGTCTGAACCTAGCACCTAAGTCCAGACTTCTAACCATCTGTTATACCTTCTCTTAATTTTGAGAATCTCTGCTTATGTCCTCTGGTAACCAACAACAGCACTAATGCAATCTCCGCACATCCAGTTACTGAATATGCTAACCCAGGAGATGTATGTGAACCAATACCTATCACAATGTCAAAAGTGTTCAAAATGTCCACCATCAGCCTAATGCCCTGTTGGCAGCAGAAAAACACCCTGTAGTTTGCTCCTACAGGAAGTCTAACTATTCCATTAAAATTAACAGTAACTGTGCTGTATTCAGTACTGTCCAATTCTTTGCGACCCCATGGACTGCAGCCCACAAGGTTCCTCTGTCCATGGAAATTTCCAGACAGGAATACTGGAGTGGGTTGCCATTTCCTACTCCAAGGGATCTTCCAAATCCAGGGATTGAACCGAGTTCCTTGTGTCTCCTGCACTGGCAAGTGAATTCTTTACCACTGCGCCTCCTGAAGAGCCACCTTTTCCATTATTCCCCATTAAATGGGACAGCCACCTTGGGAGAGAGCTGAGATCACCTCCACACTCAGAAATAACATGACACAGTCAGGACTGAATGCTTGGATTTAAATTGTATTAGTTGCTGTGTGACCTTGGGCCAGTTACCAACTCTCTCTGTGCCCAGCTCTCTGAATTATCACTTTCAGTATCAATCAAATATGAGTATTTGCTTCCTAAGGTTAGTGAAGGATTAAATAAATGAATGCCAAATGCTTAAGACAGTATCTGGTTCTTAGTAAAAGCTCCACAAAGGTTAATTTTTCCTGTTTTTATTAAAGAGGTGATTTGCCAATCCAGTACCTGGATTCCATCCTGCCCTTTCAATTCCAAATATGATCCTCTCTCCTTAGCAGAACTCCATGCTATTACTAAAATTTCCCATTCTCCTAAAATCCTGCTACATGCCAAAGCGCCCCATGAGACATTTTTCCCCATAGAATTGCTCGCAGGCCTACGAAGTAGAGAATATTGTCCCTGTTGTGCAAATGATGAAACCGAGCTTCTGAGAGGTCAAGTGATTCATTCTCAATCACTTAACTCAACCAGTGAACATTTTTTGTTAGCCCTGAGTAACACTTCAAGTTCCTGACAACTGCCTTCAATTTATGCAATTTTGTAAAGTGCCAGTTAAAAGATATAAACTATGATTTTCTTGCTTTGTTAGCTTTATCAGCTTGAGAGAAGGATTAAACCCCAGCAAAAACAAAATGTTTGACTTAAGTGAATTATCAAAAATAATGCAGCCTCAATTAAGATTCTTCCCCTGCCTTCAGGGTGGCTCCGGGCACCAGAAATCCACCAAAGGTAATTTTTAAGAGGGTACTATCAGGGACGAAGCCAGACACTCACCATTTAAGAAACATGTCTTAAGAGGGCAGAGGGGAGCAGAAGCAGTGGATTCCTCTCTGGCTTTAGGAGAAAATGAACAATAAATGATAGCATCTCCTCCCTGCAGCCTCACACAATGGTCTGTCTTGCAAATGAAACATACTGAGAAACAGCTTGTGAGATGAGCTTCATCAACAATAAGTAATTTTTATTCAGATTTTATTGTTGAATACAATGAACATGATTAAATGTTCCAGATATGCCTGTTTAGGCTTTAAGTAAACCACCACCCGAAAGAGAAAACAAAACAAAAATCACTAAAAATCATCTTCTAAATCTGCTTTAGGAAGATATTTAATTGTCAGCTTGATGTGTAGAAAGAACTGAATCCCCACTTGATAGCCGGCGCTTCCCAAGAAGATGGTAACAACGCGTTTGTACTCCCCAACTGGGCCTCTTCTCCAATCCCTGCAGATCAGATCCTCCCAGCGTCGCCAAATAGTTACAATGTCTGTCTTTCAAATCACCGCATTTTGAACTTCCTAAACCTTTAAGAGGGCCTCTGTCTATGGAAAAGAACAATAGCGCTTCAAAACCCATTTCTGCGAGTTCTTCAATACTCCATTCATGAATGCTGGGGTTTCAATCAAGGACATCAGCAGACAAATTCTGATTGCTTAGAAGTTGACTTTTTTATACAGCTTTGATTAGATCTCTCTTCTCAATGGGAAATCAAGAAAATCTTTGATCCCTTTCAGATTCCAGAATTGTCACCAAGCCTTGTCGGGATAGTGGTTAAAGGAGATGGGGGTAGTGAGGGTTGGGGAGAAGCTGCGAAGCTTCCCTTTTCCGTTCAACCTCTCCACCTCCCCCTCCTCCTTTATCTTGCCTGTGCAATTCAGGGTTCTATCCAGAATCACTCATCGTTGAGATAATAAAAACAATGAGTGCTAATTCAGGGGGTGGGGATGGTTTATAATTCTATGGATTTCCCGAAGACCTATAATTGGCACATAAACGTACGAACGTGAACCGGATAATTAGGGGGTTCTGAACGCAAGCCACCTTTAATTTATATGATTAGTCGAAAACATGTTAAGTGTGATAAAGTTTCAGTAGAACCCCCACAAGGCCTTTATTCAAAACCATCTCAACATTTTGAAAGTGCGTTGAACGGGCCAGCGGGAGGGGAGCAGGAGGGAGTAAGAACCGATAGCAGTGGATCCTTGCTCCAGCCCCCGCCGCCGCGTTAGGAGCTGCATTGTAGCATCTTTCTCGGAGGACTCGCCCGTCAGCCCAGCTCCGGGCAGCGAAACACGCACTCGCTTCCACAGCTTCTCCACTCGCTCTTCTTTCTAAACGAACTAAAAGCCCAGGTGTGTCCTAGCCTCCAAACGCACACGCAGACGCCGACCCACGCCG
>NW_011494941.1:2139074-2140636 GCF_000754665.1 Bison bison bison
CGAGACCCGCGCCCGGGCGCAGGGAAGCCCGCGCAGCGGCGCTCTTGACTCCACCCGCCGCCGCCGAAATCCAGACCGCGATCGCCCGGCGCCCCGCGCCTCCCCACCCCCACGTCATTCCTCCAGATTCTCTCAGCCCAGGCGGAAGTGCCCAGGCAGACCCCCAACAATGAGGACTTGTGTGCTGCCGTTGGGGGTGGAGGGTAGTTTACGTGGAGTGAAACATCGGGTCCGGCAGGGAGCAACGCAGGAGCAAAGTGGCATCAACCTCAGGCAACCTTCCCCGGTGCCCCCCTCGTCCCGTCCACCAGTACTTATATTTTTTAAAAAGTGCTTTAAAAAGTGCACAGAATACACGCGCCCTCCCACCAGGGGTCACAATAATACTTCGCGGGACTAGCCAGCGTGCGGCGGACAGTCCCGGCTGCAGCTACCAGTGTTTTGAAATTGACTTAGGATATTCAGCCTTCAGCTCCTTTCCGACGACGCCAAGACTCAACCTCCCCCATCCTAGACTCCCTGACTCCAGGCTCTGCCGGCGGTTGAGTTCTCCTTTCAGGGCTCCTTTATGAGCCGAACCACGCGGATTTTAAAGTTTACCCGATGAGGGGGTGGGGCGGGGGTAGGCTGAGCTCAGCGGCCGAAACAGAGCGTCGAGTCTGGAGCAGAGAGAAGCAAGAGGGGCGAGTGGGGAAGAGAGAGGAGGGCGGGGGGCTGGGGAGTGGAACGGAGAGGGCGGCAGCAAAGAACCGAGTCTATGGGGTCTCGGGAAGAGATGGGTTCCGAGGATACGCGGGGTACAGCTCCGATGATGTTTGCAAAAGGGTAGGGGTTGCTAGGATAGATCTGGTTTTTCCACAGGTCGTAGCGGAACCGCAGCGCAGCCAAAGAGTAGGGAAGTGAAAACCGGGTGGCTGAGCATGGAAGAGGGTCCGGACCTGGGGGCGCTGGCAGAGCGGCTGGGGAAGGGCTCGTAAGTACCGGCTAGGTTTTGGAACGGGAGAAGGAAGGCTCGTGGATGGCTGGAGCCGGGGACGCAGGAGGGAGGAGGGCGCAAGGGATCCAGTAGAGAGACAAGTGCATTAGATGAGCAAGACTGGAAAGAGAACTGAGCGTGGTCAGAAGTGACACTGGGGATGGTAAGGGGAGACCCAGAAGGAAGGAGCAGAGTCGCCTTTCCCCCAGCAAGTGGAGGAAGAGGAAAGAGAACTGCAGTCTCTATCCCCTCCGCACTTATAGCCAAACTCCCCAGAGGGGCGCCCCTGGAGCCCTCCTCCGCGCCCGGGAGCCCCAGAGGAGCCTCCCGGGCATCCAGGCGCCGCGTCCCCGCCTGACACCTCTCGGTGCTGAACTCCGTGGCGGCCGCTAGCCTCCCGCCGTGCCTCACCTCTGCTCGCCGAAAGCATCCTCCTCCGCAGCCGCAGCCGCCCAGGAAGCGGCTCCCCATGCCCGGCGGGCGGCGGCACTCAGGCGCGCTCTCCAGCCCGGGGAAGCCCGGGCGAGCGCCGAACTGGGTCCATCCTCCCGGGGAGCCACGGGCCCCGCGTCAGAGCAGGGGGAGG
>NW_011494941.1:2140736-2166108 GCF_000754665.1 Bison bison bison
GCCGCCTGCCTGCCCGCCGCGCGCCCTGGCCTCACGGGCTCCGGCTCCCGCTCCCTCCCGGGTGTTTCTGTGCGCCGCCCGAGCGCGCTCCGAAAGCTTAGCGGAGTCGAGGTGGTGACGAGGAGGAGGAAGAGCGAGCGAGCGGGGGCGCCGCGGTTCGCAGTCGAGCCTCTGGAGCCCTGGCGCTCACTCCCCATCCCGGCGTAGAAGGGGGAGAGCTGAGCCCAGAGCGCTGGGTCCCCGCCCCGGCTACGTGGGCGGAGAAGGGGAGTGAGGGCGAGATGGGGTAAAAGCCACTAGACTCGGGTTTTTCCACAGAGTATCCACTGTTTTTGCCACTCACCATCGCCACCGGCCGCCTCCGCCTGGCCTCCCTCATTTAGTCGACTCTTAACATCCCAGGCCTCTAAACCCGCGCAGACCCAAATTGAAAAGACCGCCCCTGCTCAAAAGTACAGGGCAGGTCCGGGGCGGGCGTGTGGCCCCAACTCCCCTTCGCAGGAGGGGGCGCTAGTTCCCAGCGGCCAACCCTCGTCTGTGCGCCCCTGTCTTCATTGAGGCTTCCCAGCAAAGTTGGGCGAGGGAGAGGGAGGAGGCACGCATCTGTCACGCTTTCGTGAGTCCCAGGGAGAGACTCAGGGCCCAGTTAACACCCAGTGCTTCCCCTTGCCTTCTTCCCGGCAACTCTGGTTTTCGGAATGCCCTGTGGTAAACAATCCCCAGATTAGAACAGGCGCAGGAGAAGGCCCAGGCAGGATGTAATCAGTGGCTCCCTACTTCTGGCCCTAGCTTACCCAGATCCGCCAAACTTTAGAAAATAGTGTGTCCGTCAGAAAATAAATTCTTCAACCCTGAGACTGGATTTAACTCCAGTGAATGCCTGTTTGCACACCCATCTTCAGAGTCCTGAATGCCAGGTGTGAAAGGAAAAAAAAAAAAAAATCGAGTCCAGTCCTGCGCTGTTGGAGCAGGGAAAGAAAAGAAGATACTGGCCACAGTTCTTTAAAGTTTATTTTTACTCTTTTTAAGGGCCACACTCCTGTCCTCCAGCTGGGTAATAATGAAGCCAATGTGGCTGATTTGGGTTTTGCATCCCCCCTCCCATAGTTTCCATCACTCATCCATGAAAATTTAATGAAGCATTTAAGGTTATTACTTCCAGAGTCAATGGGCTAAAAATATTTAGCCTAATGCAGTCCTTGCAGAGCCAGTAGGTCCACGGCTGGTACATACAAAGTCATCGAGAGACCCTCCCTGCCTCCACAAAATTCACGACCCATTAAACTTATTCCATAATAACAGCTTCTGTACAAATGGAGGCCCCTGCAAACAGAGGCTGTCATGCACCTCCTGAAAAGATAGCAATTTACATGGAGACAGGAAAAAAGTGTGAGGTCACTGGCAGGATGCAATCTTGGGAGAAAAGTTGGAAGAGAACTCCCAACAAGGTGGGAGGGAGGTCCCACCAGTGGGTGGTGGATACAATTCTTTCTATTTACTTCTGGGTATGACTAGCCAGCCTAATGGTGGGGCCCAGAGAAAGTGGCTCAAGTCTCTCCAACTTTTCTAAAGTTCTAGAAAGTGGCTAGAATTATTACAGGACACTTAAGATACATCAGTAGGAAGTTCAGGCTCACCAGAGAACTCTGTTAATAAAACACTTGAGTTTTCTCTTCATACAGACAGACCTCCAGAGTCTGAACTCAATAGGAAGAAAACCAGGGGACATTGACAAATTTCCCAAGACCTCATTGAAATAGGGAAAGGGGGTGTAGGAAACCATCATGCACTTCAAACAACTGGGACAAATGTCAAACCTTAGGTGAGTGAACATAGGTGTAACTTCATCGACTCTCCCCAAAGCACTGAAGTTTCTCAATGCTTGAGACAGCTGTGAAACAGCAGAACTATTTACATACATTTTAAGGCCTTGCCTTTGAGAGCTGTGGACTTCACCCCTCTTCCATCTGGTTCTATTTTCAAATGAGGTTATGATTACAGACTTTGGGATAATACCTGACACTGAGTGGTGGAGTGATAAAAATGGAAGGCACTCTTGTAAAACTCTCTTTTCAGCCTTGGAGAATGTCCACCAGGGAAACTCAGAAAATTCCTTTTAAATCTAACAGGGGCAACAAGCTACAGCTGTTCCCAGCTCCAGGCTGAAGGAAAGTTATACAGATTCTAATGGCAAACAAGCTGTCCACCAAACACCTAATAGTCTTCAAGGTTAAACCAAATCACATCTTAAAGTACCATTTTAAGTTTTTATTCCAAACGTGTCAAGAAACAACTCACATAAATATTAGGGTATTTCTTTAATTCTCTTTTAAATAACAATATAGTTTGTATTATGTGTGGCATAAAAAACAATAAACATTCTTTTATCATCTACCGTGATAAATAGCAAAGTAATAAGAACAGCAAAGATGTATGCATTGCTTATTATATTCCAGGATTCCAGGCAGCATTCTGGGTGCTCTCCATTCATTAATGCATTTAACCTTCATGACAGTCCAGGTAGTGAAGTACTCCTCTTGTGTGTACTGTATCCTGAGTCATCTTTGATAAGTTACTTACCTCTCTGAGCTTCAAAAGTCTCAGTTCTACAGCAGTGATACCTGCTTCAGGACATTGTGCAAGCTTTAAATGGAAAAATATATTGAACATGGCTAGCACTGAATAAGTCACTCAGTAAACATTGATTCTCATTCCAGAACAATTCCAAAATAGTTCACTTTAAATCAACTAGCATTTGTAGAGTCCATGTTATATATCAGGCATTGTGGGAGGCATTGGAAATAATGATGATAAATCAGAAACATATCCTGCCTTTACAGAGCCCTGAGTCAACTGAATAAAAAACATGGGCATGAGTAGCATGCATATGGACAGAAAGGAGTTTTATTGAACTTCACGTAATTCATCCCTATGCACATGATTCTTCAGACACCCAGAGGGGCAGCCTATAGAAGTACTGTTTGAGACTGATCTGCAATTGAAGGCAAAATCAAATGTCAGAAATAATAAATCCAATCAGCAATAATCACTCCTCCAAAGAAAGAGATAAAAAGTAGTTCATTTTGTGTATTATACATTATTTAAAATTCTGTTTATTCCTACAATCATTTCAAATATACCTCTCATTGGATGAAGTATAATAAAATGAATTTGTGCTGTAAGCTCTAAGGGTTTGAAACACAAATTATTCCATGGCCAGTGTTTATTAAATAGTTTGTAATGCTTACACATGCCAGGAATATGCTAATATTTCTCTACACATAAAACTCTCAAATTAATAAAATTTTGAATAACATTCAGTAGGAGCACTTCTACCAGGCTTATTAGAAATATCATGTGTTCAAAGTATGCTAACACATAGAATGCACAAAATTTTCAAAGCTTAATACCAAAGGTATATAAGCTTCTCATCCTTTTCATTTAAACTCACGTTCACACTCAGATTTTATTCATTTTTTCAAAAAATATTTGCTGATTGCTTACTTTATACTAGGCACACTGTTGGGCATTGGCTGATAAAGAAAACAAAAAGAAAAAAAAAACTTACTCTTAAACAACTTATAGGCTCATGAAAGAAATGCACCATTGTATTGCATCACAATAAATGCTATCTAGTGATAATGCTAAGTATGGGATGCTAGGTAAGCATCAACTCTGGGCATTTAACCCAGAACAGGATGCTGAGATTTCATGAAGGAAGTGATATCATCTTGAAAGAAAACTGAATAAGCATGTGAAGCAAGGAAAGGTATTTCAGACAAAGAAAAGAGAATATACAAAACCATAGCAGAGATTGTTCTCTGGTTGTGGCTATAATTGACTCTAGGGCTTCCCAGGTGGTGCTCACAGTAAAGAATTTGTCTGCCAAGGCAGGAGAAGCAAGACCTGAGTTCTATCCCTAGGTTGAGAAGATGCCCTGGAGTAGGAAAAGGCAACCCACTCTAGTATTCTTGCCTGGAAAATTCCATGGACAGAAGAGCCTGGGGGGGCCACAGTCCATAGGGTTGTAAAGAGTAGGGCGCACATGTGCACACAAACACACACACATATATTTGACTCCAGAGAAGCAACATAGACTGCAAAGGGTCTTGTTTGCCATGTTCAGGACTTTGGAATTTCGTGTGAAAGTAAAGAGGTCCAGGTTTTGTTTTGTTTTTTGTTTTTAAGCAGAAAAGAAAGTATTTTGTAAAATCTTTCATTAACCATACCTCAGATACTGTTCTTGTATGTTCTAGACATACAAGTAAAACATTCAAAACCAATGAAAAAAATGTTCTGTATGACTTCATCAAAACAGAAGTTCCCTTCTTTCATGATACTAGCCTTGCTTGATTCCAGGGAAAGATTGTGTGGCAATATTACTAAACTTGACTCTGGTTTGCAGTCGCTATAAATAGCACTCCTTTTATTTTTCCAAGGGGGGGTGGAGAAGAGTAGCAGCACTGCAATTGTATTTATACCACCAATCTGCTCTTTTTAGCTAAATGCACAGTAGAAACAACAAGGAGAGCTAAAGTGATTGTCGAAAGGCTCTTAAGTTCCAATACAAACCCCCAATTTTTTCACTCATAAAGTAGAGCTTAAGGTGATATTAGTGCTTGAAACAGAAGTAGACTGAATGCTATGAGAAAAATGATTGAGTCTCTGATGCCTAGAGAGTATCAGAGGCAGAGAATATGCCCACCATATGATACAGCTACCATGTATTTTGTGGCTACTGTGTTAAAGATATGACAAATATTTGTTGTTTGTCTCTTTGGGGCCATTCCTCTTTCTTCTCCTGGGAGACCATTCCCCTACCCAATATTATTTTTTTCTATTTAGTTATAGGAGAGCTGACTCTACCTGTAGCTCGAGGGATGGACAGGTGCCACACATTTCTTGGCCACAATTCAGGGATGGTCAAATGGGTGACCTCTTTACTTGTGACAGAGCAACTAGGAAGAATGTTTTCTCTCCACCATTGGACTGGACGCTGGAAAGTCTGTAGCTGCAGAAACCCATTTCATAAGAGAAGTCTTTGGAGAATGAAACTGCACCAGAAGAATACAGGAGTAAAAGATGGGAAAATAGAGCTTTATGAGGGCATTGTTGAAGGGCTTTGGTTTAGTCATGCCTCAGCCCAACTAACATATCCCCCTCCAGATTTTTCAGTTATGTGAGCCAAAATATTCCCTCTATTACTTAGGCCAGTTTGAGTTGTTTTTTTGGTTTGTTTTTCACTTTTGAGCCAAAGAATAATTTCTAATATACCAAGAACTTAATTATGAACTTTCTAAGTTATCCTTTTTAATATAAATAATAAAAGAACCCCCTAAAAACTATTTGTGCATATTTACACCTGACCTTCTTCTAAGAAGAACATGAACTCACATTTTATAGGTCAGAAATAAACTCAGAGAGGATAAATACCTTATCCAAAGTTATACAGTCAGTCAGACAGCTGGAAAACGAAAAAAAGTAGATGCCATTTATGACAGCACCTCACAAAATACTTAGGAGTAGATTGAATAAAAGTTGCACAAGTTTTCTCCACCAAAACTTACAAAATGTTGATGAAAACAATTACAGGCGACCCAAATACATGGAGCGGCACGCCACACTCACGATTTGGGAAGCTCAGTGTTGATGTCAACTTCTCCCCAAGTTGAACTGTAAACTTAGCACAATTGCAATAGAAATCTCAAAATATTTTTTCAAGAAATTGATTAATACTAAAATGTATATGGAAATGCAAAGGGACTTACAATAACTATAATAATCTAATAAAGAGCAAAATTAGAGAGCTTATTCTATCTGACTTCAAGACTTACTATAAAGCTATGATAGTCAAAACAGTATGATACTGGCATTAAGGTTAGATAAGTTGATCAGTGGAACAGAATAGAGAATCAGAAATAGACCAACATATAGGCCATCAATTGACTTTTTTTTTTTTATATACAAAGGTGCGACTGTTACTCATTAAGGAAAGAAAAGTCTTTAAAACATGGTATTAGAACAACTGTTTAAACATATGGGGAAAAAATTAACCTCGAAACCCTCCTCATACCATACATAGACCAAAATATAATTGCTAAAATGGTAAAAGTTCTAAAGGAGAACATTACAGAGTATCATCATGATGTGGAGGGATGCACAGATTTCCTAGAGAGGATAGAAAATCACTGAACATAAATGAAAAAAAAATCAATTGAACCTTATCAAAGTTTAAAACATGTGCTGATCAAAAGACAACATTTAAGAAAATGAATGGTAAACTATAAACCTGGAGAAAATATTCACAAAACATATATCTGACAAAGGACTTAAATCCATAAAATATGACTATTCTTATTTAGCAGTAAAAAGACAACCTAGTTAAAATGAACAGAATACTTGAACAGACACTTTACAGACTGAGATAAACTGAATAGCCAATAGGCATATGTAAAGACGCATGAGGAGAAGGGGACAATATAAGATGAGATGGTTGGATTGCATCACTGATTGGATGGACATGAGTTTGAGTAAGCTCCAGGAATGGGTGATAGACAGGGAAGCCTGACATGCTGCAGTCCGTGGGGTCACAAAGAGTCAGACATGACTGAGCGACTGAACTGAACAGAAAGATGTACATCATTAATCATAAGGAATGGTATCACAATTTTGAAAAACTGCCTGGCACTTTTTTAAAAATAAAATTAAGGGTACATCTGTGCTTCCCAGGTGGCTTAATGGTAAAAATATCTACCTGCCAATTCAGGAGACGTGGGGTCAAGCTTGGGTTGGGAAGATCCCTTGGAGAAGGAAATAGCAACCCACTCCAGTATTCTTGTCTGGGAAATCCCATGGATAGAGGAGCCTGGCAGGCTAGACTCCACAGAGTCTCAAAAGAGTTGGACAGGACTTAGTGATTAAACAACAAACAATAAGTCTACATTTACTCTGGGAACTTGTAGGCATCTACTCATATACCCCAGAGAAATAAAACATGTATATACACACACACACACAAACATATATACTAGAAAGTTTATAGCAGCATTTTTTTTCATAATAGCTCAAACTGAAGACAACACATATCTTTTTCCACAGTAGAATGAGTAAACAAACTATAGACTATCCATACAGTAGAACACTACTAAGCAAGAAACAAAAGAAACTATCAATAGGTACAGCAACATGGATAAATGGTTTTTAAAGAATTGAATAAAACGAACCAGATTCAAAGAAGGACATTACTATTATTCCATCTATATGAGGATCAAAAACAGGAAAATAAATGTATGATAAGAAAAATTATGATATGATAAAAACAAATATTGTTTATTAATGCATATATGTGGAATCTAGAAAAATGGTAGAGATGATCTTATTTGCAAAACAGAAATAGAGACACAGACTTAGAGAATAAATGTATGGACACCACGGGGAAAGGGAGGATGAGATGAATTGGGAGATGGGGATTGACGTATATACACTATGGATACTGTGTATAAAATACATCACTAGTGAGAAACTACAGTATAGCTCAGGGAACCCTACTGAGTGCTCTGTGGCGACCTAAATGGGAAGAAAATCCAAAAGAGAGGGGATATACATATACATATAGCTGATTTGCTTTGCTATAAAGTAGAAACTAAACATTGTAAAGCAACTATATTCCGATAAAATTTTTTTAAAAAACTGAATTAGTCAGTGTTTAATTATTTTCAATGGTTTGATCTTTAAAAAATAAGTAAATACTATCATTTATAAAATTAAAAAAAAATAAAATTAGGCCTCTGTGGAGGGAAATTGCCTGGAAAGGGGCAAAAGGTGCTTTCTGGGATAATGGAATATACTATATCTTTAATGTGGAGTTGTTTTACATAAGCAAATACATTTTTTGAAACTGATCCAGCTACTCTAATGATCTATGTATTTCAATATATGTCTATTTTATCTTAATTTAAACAATTTTAAAACGAGCAGTCACAGAGAAAGTGGAGCAGCCAGTCAGACTCCATATCTTTATGGGAACCCCGTTACTGAAAACAACATTCAAAAAACTAAGATCATGGCATCTAATATCATCACTTCATGGCAAAAGGATGGGGGAAAAATGTAAACAGTGGCAGATTTTATTTTCTTTGGCTCAAAAATCACTATGTATGGTGACCCCAGCCATGAAATTAAAAGACACTTGTTCCTTGGAAGAAAAGCTATGACAAACCTAGACAGCATATTAAAAAGCAGAGAAATCACATTGCCAACAAAAGTCCACATAGTCAAAGCTAGGTTTTTCCAGTAGTCATGTATGGATGTGAAAATTGGACGACACAGAAGGTTGAGCACCAAAGAACTGATGCTTTCAAACTGGTGCTGCAGAAAACTCTTAAGAGTGCCTCGGATAGCACGGAGATCAAACCAGTCAATCCTAAAGGAAATCAGTTCTGAATAATCATTGGAAGGGCTGCTTCTGAAGCTGAAGCTCCAATACTCTGGCCACTTGAAGAAGAGAACTGACTCCTTGGAAAAGCCCCTGATGCTGGAAAAAACTGAAGGCAGGAGAAGAGGGAGAAAGAGGATGAGATGGTTGGATGGCATCACTGACTCAATGGACATGAGTTTGAACAAACTCCAGGAGAGGGTGAATGACAGGGAACACTGGTGTGCTGCAGTCTAGGGGGTCACAAAGAGTCGGACACAACTTAGCAATTGAACAATAACATTACGATGGCCTGACACAGATGTTCATGCTAATGCTTCAAATCATGAATAAAATGTTCTGCTCTCAACATAAAAAGAGTGCTGTATGTTGTGCATAGCCCTGCCAAAGCAATGAGTGTTTTTTCTTTTAAAAAAGCATCTTTTAAAGTACATTAATAGAAGGATAGTTAGGCCAAAATGGAGCATCTTTCACAAAATGAAAGCACTGACCAGTGATGATGTGCGTGTCATCAGAGGCAAAGAATTTCCTAGCACAGGAGTTAATCAAATATAGGTTGGCTGATAGCTTGGCAGGAATTCGATGGAGAAATTCAACCTGAAGATGGAGGAAGTGAAGGGGAGAAAGAACTCTTAAGCAATAAGACCTTTAAATTCTCCTTCTAAACCCTGATATTCAATGATGCCTTGAAGAGTTCTTGTCAAAAACCATAGTCATACTTCAAATGATTCTCTCCTCTCCTGTCCCAAAAAGCCAATAAGAGGCTATAACTCTATACCAGAAGATATAAGCTTCAAGGTTGAATGTGTATGAAAACCTCACAAGGGAAAAGTTGCCACTCTTTCCTGGAAACATACTGATGCAAATCACACTTTATAAAATATTTTTTTAAATAAAAAAGAATGTAATTGCTCATTGAATTGTAATATGAATGCAAATTAACTTACTGTAATTATACTGTGCAATTTTCTACTTTAAAAACTTAGAAAATGGAAGAGACCTGATAAGTAATTTGAACTTAATTCTTCATTGTGTTCCTTCATTATGCAATGGTTACCATAAGCAATTTGCTCTGTTTTAATGTAAAATGTTTTTAGTTCATACCTTTACATTGGCAGGACTCAAATGAGACCATTTAGTAGATACAGATACTTATTTTTCCCCTCTACAAGTGCCTTGTAGAAATAATGAAGATTAAAATTAATACAACACAAGGGAATTTGTCAAAGATTCATCATATATTTTCATTTTGGAACCTTTAGCACATTAAGTGTCTCTATCCTAAGCCCTCAATGTGTTTTAAGTAATCAGGGAATTCCTAACCAAATAGCATTCCGATGATCAGCATTCATGCTTTAATGGCAAGACTTTGGCATAGAGGTAAAGAAATTGCGTGCTAGTCCCAGCTCTGCCACTAATTAATTGTATGACCTTCTCTATTCAGGCCTTCATTTCGCTCATATGTAAATTAAAAGGTTGGGCTAGGTGATTTCCAGCTTCCGTCCCAGCCTTTACAGTCTGAAATTGCTCTGCACTCACTCTTTGCTTTGCATTGTTTAAGCAACATGAGTGACAGTAAATGAATTTCTTATTTAGAATTAATGACCATCTGAATGAACCGAAAGCCCTCTCGTTCAGGCATTCACTGCTAAAGAATGTGTAACAAAAAGATTATCTGTGATGATGCAAATGTAAAAAATAATAATTACCCGTCTTCATGCTAATAATAATTTGCATGTGTAGTTCCCTCAATGCGGATCCTGTTAAAGGCAAGGCAAAGACACAGAGAGTTGGGGATCTCATTAAGTAGCAGCACAGTGTAGTGGAAAGAGAATGGGTAAGGCTTGGAATCACAAGACTTGGTTGGGTCTGGTGTTTCCTGTGGCTAATAACCAGAGGAAATTCATCAGCCTAAGGAATGTTATCTCTTAGATTGGATGTTCTTAGTTACTCTCCTAGAAATTGTAAAAATTAAATGCATAATGAATGGAAAGGCATTTGGTCACCTGGATCAGTAAATGTCTCATTTCATCTCCTCAATAACTCTGTGAAGTAGGTGCTACTACTTTCTCATTTTTCACCCCTCCTCCCCACCCCACCCCAAGAAAAAACAGAAGGTAAGAGAACTTTGGTCGATAAAGAAGGCTGAGCACGGAAGAATTGATGCTTTTGAATTGAGCAGCTGGAGAAGACTCTTGAGAGTTCCTTGGATTGCAAGGAGATCAAATCAGTCAATCCTAAAGGGAATCAATGCTGAATATTCACTGGAAGGACTCTTGCTAAAGCTGAAGCTCCAATACATTGGCCACCTGATGCGAAGAGCTGACTCATTGGGAAAGACTGATGCTGGGAAAAGTTGAAGGCAGGAGGAGAAGGGGACAGCAGGGAATGGGATGGTGAGATCGCATCACCAACACAATGGACATGAGTTTGAGCAAACTCTGGGTGGCAGTGGAGGACAGAGGAGCCGGGCATGCTACAGTCCATGGGGTCACAGAGTCAGACACGACTTAGCAACTGAACAACAGCAAGAGTTTACAAACTTGCTCAGGATCACAAGACACTTGTCTGCCCTGTCTTTCCAGAGGGGATAGTAGCATTCTTCCACTTCTGAAGTCACATAATAACATATAAGATTTTTTTTTTCTCTCCATGTATATAACCTTTCAAAAAAGGGGGAACTATTTCATCTTTGCACAACTAACAGGACTATAAATGTCCACTCTTCAGCTACAAAACAACAATAAAAGTACCTATATTTCTCTAAAGAATATTATTTAAGCCCCTCTTTAGCAGTCATCCCGCCCACACCCACTCCCTTTCTTCCTTCCTAAAACCCTCACTTCCCATTTGGAGAAGAACATGATTTCTCAGAAGCTGACAATATCTACAGCTCTGGATTAGAACACAGGACCCAAGCTAAGCCAGTAAATACTCTTCATCACACTCCATCCCCTTGTCCAGACTAATTGATTCAGGGACTAGCAGAAAACTTAACCTTGTTCATGCAGACTTCTGCTAGAAATACTGAGACAAAAAGAGCCAGAAAGCAACAGTGTGGATGCCTAAAGGGAACAGCCCTAATGATAAAGTTGGACCCAAAGAGGTCAAAGCAGAGAGAGCAAAAGAAATCCCATCCTGCCCCATCATGGCATATCTTCTTAAAGCCAACATTACCTGAACAATACCATGCGGCAACATATCCTTTTTATTGTATCAGCCAGCATCATTTGCAGTTTTCATTACTTTCCACCGAAACCATGCCATCAACTCAATGAAGAGGTATTAAATATGTAATGAAGCCATGAATGAGAACTTGTAAAAAGCTGCACAGTCATAAAGTTTAATAATGGTGATTATGACAATAATGAAAATGATGATGGAAGTAAAAAAGGAAATGAGAGCCTTTCAACAAATATGGCGCCAAAATTTCATGTAGAACAAAAGCTTCTCTCCATGATTTAAAAAAATAGTTCATTCCTCTATGTCCCCATAATTCAGCTTAAAATATTCTGGCAGCATATATTTATATCCCTGATCAAACCACAACCGATGATGGATCTTTTCCTGACCACAACTTCTATATGTCTACCACCATCACTTTGCTCATGCTATGCCCTCCTCCAGGATTACTCCATCCCATTCTCATTTATTGAAACCCTTCCCCATCTGCAGGATCTTTTTAAATGAAGCTCCTCCACCCCTCCCCAGTCATTCTCTTTTCACTCCCTTTATATGTTGTGCCTACTTATAATCCTGATCCCTGCCATGTGTTGGAGCCATTTTCCACACGTCTGGATCCCCCGTAGAGACTGTAATCTCTTAGAGTAGATGCTAAGCTCCTTCTAAATGGCAGAGAGAAAAAGATATATGTAACATCTGTCACTGCACTAATGTTGAAGGTGATTCAGCTGATGTGGTTGTAATTCCACCACTGAGAAGTCATCAATCAAAACATATAAGGAGCACCTATGAAGAGATGAGAATGCGTTATAATTAAGAATGCTTAGATCACAGTCTAACTGGGAATTGTGAAGGAAGACAGGAGAATGGATGACCAAAGAAGGAAGGAAGTGGGGAAGGAGGAAGAAAGGAGTAGGGAGGGAGAGATAGGGGGAGGGTAGGATGGAGGGAAAGAGGGAGCTCAAGGGAGGGAGGGAAGGGACTGAGGGTAAATGAGAGGGAGGGAGGAAGGAAGAACGAAAGAGAGGAAGGAAGGAGTATGGTTTGTGGAATGTTGTCAAAGGGTGCCAAGGCAAAGTTCTCCATGGCTTTTGTCTGCCTTCCTATGCCTTAGGGAGAAAAAAGTACCTTCAGAGGTTCCTGTTACCCATGACTATTCTCTAAATACAGAATGTCTTCTATATGTGTCCCGGGTAGCAATTTTCTTGTATATTTATAAATATAGAATAAAATATGAATAGTGATTAAGATCATATAATTTTAAACTAGACCTTCCTTTCTAATATTAGTTCTGATACAACAAGGATTTGAATTTGGGTGCATTCTTTAACTCTCACTTGCACTTATCTCTCCTGTAAAATGGGGATAATGATCGATGAGTCTAGTATTTATTTTAATTATTAAATAATGTTTGTAAACCTTTGTCATTCTACCTAGTATATGGTAAGAAACTTAATAAATCAGTGGTTATCAGTAGTAGAGGTTGCAGTAGAAAGAATTAATTTGCATATGGCTCTTTTTTTTTTTTCACTCAGTCATCTCTAGAAAAGTGACCCTTGGGATAAGCACCCATATTCCAGAGTACAGCCATGAAAAACTTTGGTAACACTACTGCCAATCCTGGTATTCAGTCCCTTAAAAATGCCCCTAGTCATGCTAAGCACAATAAGCTAAATAAAATTAAGACATTTGTTGTTGGTGTTCAGTCCCTCCCTCTTGTCCGACTCGTTGCAACTCCGTGGACTACAGCACGCCCAGCCTCCCTGTCCATCACCAGCTCCAGGAGTTTACTCAAACCCATGTCCATCGAGTCAGTGATACCATCCCACCATCTTATCCTCTGGCACCCCTTTCTCCTCCTGCCTTCAGTCTTTCCCAGTTATCAAGGTCTTTTCGAATGGTCGTCAGCTCTTTGCATCAGGTGGCCAAAGTATTGGTATATATATTTTTTTATTTGAGTGAGCTTCTTTTCTCAAAAACCAATAATAGTTGACCCTAAAATTCCCCATATTTGCAAACATTTACTTGGGCAGTATATGAAAGCACATCAAAGTTATCCTTATTTAAAAAAATGTCACTCTCAGGCTCTTGCATTCCCATACATTTTCCTGCATGCGAGATAAAGGGTAGAAATACAGCTGGCATGCCCAGAAGTGTCAGTGACCCTGGGTCTTACTCTGCAGAATAGTGCCACCCTGTGATTGTAATTTACCATGTGTGTATCAGTGGAAACTATTTTGGAAACTATTGATACAGGTGAATGGAACTATCAAAAGGCTTTGAACACTTGAGGGAAAGGGTCAAATTTATGGTGTAAACACATTATGCTGATAGCAGAAAGAAGGTTGTATGATGTATCCAACCCACCCTGACTTCAGGTATTTCCTTCCACTCCATCCCCTACTTTTTGCTGCATCACACCACTACCTGACTACTACTACTCATGTACGCTAAGAATAAAAGAGCCTGAAATTTTGGCTATTCACTTAAAAACTAAACAAGTCTATCATGGGCACATGGTGTTACTTCCAGAAGAAAGTTCACATTTCCTGCCAAATTCTAAAAAGTGACACTTAGTCATTGGGCATCTTCCATATCTGAGCTTCCCTGGTGTCTCAGTTGGTAAAGAATCTGCCTGCATTGCAGGAGGTCCTGGTTCAACCCCTAAGTTGAGAAGATCCATGGAGAAGGAAATGGCAACCCAGTCCAGTATTCTTGCTTGGGAAATCCCATGGACAGAGGAGCATGGCAGTCTATAGTCCATAGCGTCACAAGAATCAGACACAAGTTGGGGACTAAACCATCAACCAACCGTATCTGGATTAAATAAATCAAAAGCTATGACCAACCTAGAAAGCATATTAAAAAGCAGACATTACTTTGCCAACAAGGGTCTGCCTAGTCAAAGCTATGGTTTTTCCAGTACTCATGTATGGATGTGAGAGTTGGACCATAAAGAAAGCTGAGCGCCGAAGAACTGATGCTTTTGAACTATGGTGCTGGAGAAGATTCTTGAGAGTTCCTTGAACTGCAAGGAGATCAAACCAGTCAATCCTAAAGGAAATTATTCCTGAATATTCATTGGAAGGACCGAAGCTGAAGCTCCAATACTTTGGCCACCTGATGCAAAGAACTGACTCCTTAGAAAAGACCCTGATGCAGGGAATGATTGAAGGCAGGAGGAGAAGGGGACAACGGAGGATGAGATGGTTGGATGACATCACCAGCTCGATGGACATGGGTTTGAGCAAGCTCCGGGAGTTGGTGAAGGACATGGAAGCCTTGCATGCTGCAGTCCATGGGGTCTCAAAGAGTCAGACACGACTGAGTGACTGAACTGAATTGAATGTTTACTCAGTTTAGGAACTTTGTGAGTCTGTATTTGTTGGTTGAATGACATTGTCTGAGATGGTCACACTCAGTTTGAACAGTTTTATGATAGGAAGGCCAGGTCACAAGAAGAATAAAGATACTACTGTGCCCAAAGGACAACGATAAACATTAAAAAGAGATGCTGTTGGGAACACAAACATTCGCTTGCCTGCTTCCTCCAAGGGATCCTCCCTGCTCCCTGAACATACCACGCACCTTCATGTCTCTGGATATTTTCCCTCACGCTCCTCCTCTGTAAGAAATGCTCTTCTCCACCACTTTACTTAACGAACATTCTTTGAGACCTTTGGCATTCTACCCACTACCAACCCCACCTTGTTCCAGGCACTATCAGAAGTTCTTTCTGTATTATTTAATCACCTTATGAATCCCTCTATTATGGTCATTTGTTTAGTGCCTGTTCCTCCAAAAGACTGAAAGCCATCCTCAAAGCTTCCCCCTGCCTCATTTCTCTATAGCCAGTCTTTCTCCAAACCATGTCAACTCTACCTGCAAAGTGTAACTCGAATCCTTTCACTTCCCTCTTCTCTCTCTCCTGCTATTACCCTGGATCAAGCTTTAGCTACCTCTTATTTAGAATTTCCTTTTCTTCTGCTTTCAACCTTGTTTCCCAAGAACACAAGTTCCAAATATTAGCTGCAGTAACATTTAAAAAACCATTTAAATCCTCCTGTTTAGAATACATCACTGGTTCCTCATTGTATTTAGTTTTCCATAAGTCCTAATAATGGCTCTCAAGTCCCTCCCTGACGTGACCCAGTCTCACCTCACTCCACTCTCCTCTGCTCAGTACACTCCAGCCACAATGACCTTCATTCATTTCACTTCATTCACAAATCCCCATCTCAAGGCCTTTGCAAATAATGTTCTGTTTGTTGGAATAGTCTCTCCCAACCTCTCTAACAGCCTCTCCCCATGCCTCAGCTCCGATATAGTCATTAATGGTCAGCTTAATAGAGGTCTGACTTGACCTCTATCCTTAATGATGTTCCCTTGTTAAAATCTTTCAAAGCACCCTGTAACTTCCCTTCATAGACCTAATTACAATTTATAACTATTATTTATAACTATAATATATGTTTTATAATTATGTCCTGACTTAATGTCTATTTCCCCAAGTAAACTACAAACTCCATGAGGGCAAAGAAATTTTTTTTTTTGCTTGTTGTTTTTATGTGTGTTTGGTCACTGTAGTAAATTCCACGGTGGCTCCTGAAAATATATGTCCACATCCTAATCTCAGGAATCTGTGAATGTGACCTTACATCTATGCTCAGTCTCTTCAGTCATGTCTAACTCTGTGCAATCCTATGGATTGTAACCTGCCAGGCTCCTCTCTCCATGGGATTCTCCAGGCAAGAATACTGGAGTGGGTTGCCATGCCCTCCTTCAGGGGATCTTCCCAATCCAGGGATCAAAACTGCATGTTACATATAACCTACATTAGCAGGCAAGTTCTTTACCACTATTGCCACATGGGAAGCCCGAATATGACCTTATTTGGAAAGAATTTTTGCAGTCTTGACACTCAGATTAGGATCTTGAGATGAGAAGACAATCCTGGATTATACAAATGGGTCCTAAATCCAAATACAAGTGTCCTTATAAGACACACATAGAGAAGAGACAGTGATGAGGAGGAGGCAGTGTGACAACATAGGCAGAGACTAGAATGATGTGGCCACAAGCCAAGGAATGCCTGCAGCCACAGGAGACTGGAAGAAGTAAGGAACAGATACTTCCCTAAGTATACAGCTGATTTTGCACTTCAGGCCTCCTGAACTATGAGAAAATAAATATCCATTGTTTTAAGTCACCACGTTTGTGGTAATTTGTTACAGCTACTCTCGGAGTCTAATAAAGTAAGTTATGTATTCCTAGTGCTGAGCAGTAACTATGTGTTGGATGAATGAACAGATGAGCATTCATTGAACAAATGTCATATACATTCATCATTATATACCAGAACTTGCCACGATAAACAGAACACAGTAAATGTTCAAAAGGACATGAGTTTGAGCAAGCTCTGGGAGTTGGTGATGGACAGGGAAGCCTGGCGTGCTGCAGTCCATGGGGTCGCAAAGAGTCAGACGTGACTGAGTGACTGAACTGAACTGAACTGAAATGTTCAAATTATTTATTATATTTTATCAAGTTGGATCTTATTTTGTAGACAAATAGGCATATAATATATTTTAGAGCTTAAATATGAAAAAGAAATTTAAATATAAAGCTTAGGCAAATTATTCAAACAATACAGTTGAGAAAGGCTATCTGACCTACCTGTGGCCACACAGCAGGCTCAGGGGCAGGAAATTACAGTTATTTGTATAATTCACATACCAACAACTACTAGAGCATCTTCCCTAAGTACAACTACATCATTCTCATTAAAATACTTTTCTATGTTGTTAGATAGAAATGCTAGCATTCATTGTCATTAAGCTAGTTAGTGTGTGTAGATCCACACTGAAATTGAAATAAATATTGAAATAAAATCCAAGAACGGTAAGTTAAAAAAATTTTATCCCCATTCGAATTCCAAGGAATCCAGGAGGGAATATCAACACTAGGTAGACATTTACTATTACATTTTACTTGATTTGATTATGATTTCATTTGTTGTTGTTCAGTAGCCAAGTCATGCCCAACTCTTCGCAACTGCATGGCCTACAGCATGCCAGGTTTCCCTGACCCTCACCATCTCCTGGAATTTGCCCAAGTTCGTGACCCAGTGATGTCATCCAACCATCTCATCCTCTGTTGCCCTTTTCTGCTTTTGCCTTCAATCTTACCCAGCATATGATTTCATTACTGGTATTCAAATATTTAAAAGTTTATCAAGGATTATCTCTTCATTTGTGAATTGAACCCCAAATATATTAAAATGCATGGAATAAACCAACTCATTTCAGAACAAGGTCTTTCCGACTTAATTTCTGACCTAGGTGTAACTCCACTTGCTGCTGCTACTAAGTCGCTTCAGTTGTGTCCGACTCTGTGCGACTCCAGGGTCTCTAATGATTACAGTTTAAATTTAAAGCTTTCCTTCAGAGCACCTGGTACATGGCAGAATATACTGCATCTGTTTCTATCAATATAAAAAAAATCTTGAATCAGTCCTTCTTCCCTTCTTCTTCCTCTGCATTGGAACACAACATAGCTCCAGAAATCAGGATTTCTGTATTTATTTCACCAGTCTAATTTTATGATTTTAGGCAACTAATATAACCTATTTATGTGTCACTCACCCATCCCCCACCTATCCAGCCACTCATGCATGAATTCAAAAAGTATGGATGCCAAGCTACATCATTTAATTTAAAAACTTATGTTCTTTTTCATCACTGTGTCCCCAGTCAAGCCATCCCTATGTAGACGCACCATTAATACCTGTCTATAAAATAAACTGAAAGATGATGTTTCTAGAAACTAGCATATTATGTCCTTTGAGTCTATTATGTGTGACTAAATTTGGAGAATCTAGTTAGAGTTAGAGGAATCCAGAAAGTCATTTAGTTCCATTCCCAGCTGCAGATCAGTTCTTAATTATGCACATCAATGTAAGTTTATCCATTATATCCCCAAGTACCCTTGGAGATGGAGCCTTCATAATCTCCCTTGAAATCTATTCTTCTGAACAACCACGTCTGGTTTCATTTATAAAGCCCATATTTTTATCATTCGTACATTCATTTACTCAAAAAAATTCCTGAGTGTCTCCCTTGTGAATGATGCACTGGGCTAGCCACTGAGGATAAAGTAATGAAAGACTAGTCTGTTCCAAAGTAACTCACAGAATAATGGGAAAGAAGATAAGTAAACAGGTAGTTCTGTACAATAATCTCCTTAGTACTACAATACAGGTAAATACTAAGTGCGTGAAATGCCTCCCTATGTCCCTGGAGTTATTTAGGGTGTGAGAGTGATCAGCAAGGCTTCAAAAGAAGCAGACACTGTGAGTCTGTCAGGACAAAGGTCATCCCTCCCTTAGCCACTCACCCACCAGATTCTTTACTACTCAAAGAGCCTCTCCAACTAATTTCTTTCCAGTGACAATGATCAAATTCTCACAGAAGTTCCAAAGAGAGAAATCCTTGTGAAGATTTATCTCCCTTTGGGCAACCATGTGGCCAGTGCCCAGATGAGATATGACTGCTGTACCTTTATTTGTGCTCACACTTGCACATGGTTTGTTACTACCTCAATATATTCCATAGTTTTTAGAGGAAGATTTACCCCTTCTGTGGGCTTTATTTTCAGAAAGGTCAATGAAGAACTAGATTCCCAGAGAAAAATGCTGTATGATGGTTATATAATGCAAAACCCAAATGTGATTATACCATGGCCTTATTTAAAATAATTTAATGGCTCCCAAGTGGCTGCAGGATAAAACCAGTGTCTTTAATCCGGCGTTACAGGACTTCCATGGCGAGCACCTTCCCAGGCCGCAGCTGAATCTCTTATCAAGATTCCCTAAGGTGTTGGAAGGCACAAGGCGGAACTCTTTCAGGTTGTAGGAGTCATTGAAGGGCTTAGTGGAGAAGTGATAAGAGCTGGGCTACACTTTCAGAAGCTTGTTCTACATTCCCTGAATGAAGCAACTGAAAATCCGTATATAATTCAACTTACTTCCTCATTACCCTTTTGGAATCAGGCAGACCACAAATTAGGAAGCAAATTACAAAGAAAGAAAATAAATAACAAAAATGTTCATACAAACTTTTATAAAAAATTCAACTATAAAGGATCTCCATGATATTTACTACTACTTCTGCAAAGATGTCAGGCTGAAGGTTTGCAGACAGCCTCCCTGAATTATGCCAGTGATGACCCATTAAGTGTTCTCAGATAACTGGGAATTTTGACAAATCATGAATCACCCAATAGTATGTAAAAATAGCACTCTTTATGTCCCAACTGTTTTGCACAGGTACATGGGGGTTTACATGTGAACTGTTGTGTTTAGTTACTTTAATGCACTCATATTTTGAACTGCATTTGAATTCAGATATTGATTTTACTTTTTTTCTTTTTTGAAAAAATAAAATACAAAACACATACACACAAATCAAACCGGTTAAGAGATTTACAACTGTTCTACTCTACTGGGCAATAAACTAGTTATAGGGGAAAAAACCCTACAGCAACTTGAAAGTTAAATTCAAAGTAACTTGTTCTTTAATAATATTTGAGCATTGTTTTATTATATTGAACAAGCAATCACTGAATTTGTCTTCTTTGGTGGATTAATTAATTGCATAAATATTTATTGAGCATCTATTAAGACACACTAAAAACCAAATGGTTGTCCAAGATATTATCCTGGCCTTCAAGGAGCACAGTATTTCCATTTATTTTGAGGTTGCAGTAGTAAGAAATCAAAACCAATAGAGGACACAATTTGCTAAATCCTATTCCTTCATATTGGGGCTTCCTAGGTCGCACTAGTGGTAAAGAACCTGCCTGCCAATGCAGGAGACCAAAGAGACACAGGTTCAATCCCTGGGTTGGGAAGATCCCCTAGAGGAGGGCACAGGAACCCACAGCAATATTACTGGCTAGAGAATCCCTTGGACAGAGAAGTTTGGCGGGCTACAGTCCACAGGGTCACAGAGTCGGACACGATTGCAGTGACTGAGAATGCATTCCTTCATACTGGGCTTCCTAGGTGGCACAATGGTGAAGAATCTGCCTGCCAATGTGGGCGATGCAAGAGCTGCAGGTTTGATCCCCAGGTCAGGAAAATCCCCTGGAGTAGGAAATGGCAGCCCATCCAGTATTCTTGCCTGGAAAATTCCATGGACAGAGGAGCCTGGTGGGCTACAGTCCATGGGGTCGCAAGCAGTCAGACATAACTGAGTGACTGAGCACACAGCACCTTCCTTTATACTATCAAGGCCACCCGTATACACACACACACACACACACATGCACACACACAGTATTTTGAAAACACTAATTAACAATTGGGCTTATGTTGTTACTGATCCCAATTCTAAATCACTGAATCTCACCTACCTTATGCTCTAAATGTTGGCAGGTCCTTACCTTCGCACTTCTGACCTTAGGCTCATTTTTTAATAGGACATTTTATTCACACTTTCATTTTTGCTCAACTTTGGTTTGATTCTTCCTGAGAAACACCACCTGAACTTGTCATGGATAAATATTTTGCTCTCTGATCTGGGGGTCAGAGGCCATTGTCCAGTTCTGGGTGGAGGGGAGGGACAACGCCCCAACCCACTCACCGTGTTATAAAAAATCCCCATCAGACAGCCCCACATAACAACTTCACATTTCAAAGAAGAAATGTGTAAATGTAAGAAATATGATATAGCATGAACGTAAGTCAGGATTCTACTTGCCATACAGCAGTGTAAAAACACAAATATTACATTAAAATAGTGACTAAAAACCAAGAAACTCTAGATCTGCCATATTATAAAGATCCCTTTTGCCACCATATCAGAATCTACATCCCATTTTCAGTTTTACGGTTTTAGTCTCTTTTTGACTTGATTTCCTAAGTGGCTTGTAGTCAAAGAGTGGACTATTTAGGTGCCTTAAAGACCCTTTTTCCAATCTTATCAGTGGCTGTGAAACTTTTTCCAAGTATGTCATTTAGTGTAATTTTCCTCAGCTTATGAAAATGCGACATATTTGACACGACTTGCTATATATGTTAGGCTGAATATATTTATTCTTGAATTATCTAGTATTAAATATATGAAAGGCTCTGTGTCCAACCACTGGTTATACAATAGCCCACAAGACAGCGATGATCCTGGCCTTTAGGGAGCTCACAATGCTGTGTTAAAAGACACTTTACACTTTAGGGTAGTGAATACACTGCAGTTTGTTTTTCACTAGGGGCTCCAAAAAAACATCCTTAAAAGAAAACTACCAGAGTGTCTTATGCTCCTGGAATTATTTTAATAGGAGAAACTGCCTTGCTATTATTCAACTTGGAAGATAATGACTGAAATGTATATTGGCTTAAATTCATACTAAACTGTAAATGACTAATATTGGATATTATTTTATGAATAAAACTCTTGATGGGAGAGAACCAAAGAGGAGGGTACACTAGATACCCTAGGTTCCAAATTTGAGGAATTACGGCAAACAGAAACTTGATGCTATGAGGAAAGAAACAGTCCACCAAATAATCCAGCTTGCGGTGGGTCCACTGTATTATTATTTTTTTCTGAAAAGAATACTAAACTTGGAATCAGAAGTTCTGGGTTCCTGTGTTCCTGTTTGGGCTCTACTACTCCACTTAGTGGCTCTGAAAAAGGCCCCTGTTCTCTCTGGGACTGAAGTTACTTGTTTATAAAACTGGATAAGATATTCTTCCCTGTACTCAGTCATGTCCAGACTGCAATCCCATAGACTGCAATCTGCCAGGCTCCTCTCCATGGGATCCTCCTGGCAAGAATACTGGAGAGGGTTGCCATTTTCTCTTCCAGGGGATCGTCTTGACCCAGGAATCAAACAGGTGTTTCTGGCATCTCCTGCATTGCAAGTGGATTCTTTACCAACTGAGCCATTGGAGAAGCCCTGCAACCTCATAAATTTATTGGGAAGGTTAAAAAAAATGTAAAAAGGGCAAAATTGTTGTTTGAGGAGAGCTTACAAATAGCTGAGAAAAGAAGAGAAGCTAAAAGCAAAGGAGAAAAGGAAAGATATATCCACCTGAATGCAGAGTTCCAAAGAATAGCAAGGAGAGATAAGAAAGCCTTCCTAAGTGAACAATGCAAAGAAATCGAGGAAAACAATAGGATGGGGAAGACTAGAGATCTCTTCAAGAAAATCAGAGATACCAAGGGAATATTTCATGCAAAAACGGACACAGTGAAGGACAGAACTGGTATGGACCTAATAGAAGCAGAAGATATTAAGAAGAGGTGGCAAGAATACACAGAAGAATTATACAAAAAAGATCTTCATGACCCAGATAATCATGATGGTGTGATCACTCACCTACAGCCAGACATCCTGGAATGTGAAGTCAAGTGGGCCTTAGGAAGCATCACTACGAACAAAGCTAATGAAGGTGATGGAATTCCAGTTGAGCTATTTCAAATCCTAAAAGATGATGCTGTGAAAGTGCTGCACTCAATATGCCAGCAAATTTGGAAATTCAGCAGTGGCCATAGGACTGGAAAAGTTCAGTTTCATTCCAATTCCAAAGAAAGACAATGAAAAAGAACATTCAAACTACTGCACAATTTCACACACTAGAAAATTACTGCTCAACATTCTCCAAGCTAGGCTTCAACAGTACATGAACTGAGAACTTTCAGATATTCAATCTAGATTTCAAAAAGGCAGAGGAACCAGAGATCAAATTGCCAACATCCATAGGATCATAGAAAAAGTAAGAGAATTTCAGAAAAACATCTACTTCTGCTTTATTGACTACACTAAAGCCTTTGACTGTGTGGCTCACAACAAACTGTGGAAAATTCTTAAAGAAGTGGGAATACCAGACCACCTGACCTGTCTCCTGAGAAACCTATATGCAGGTCAAGAAGCAAGTTTAAACCAGACATGGAAGAACAGACTGGTTCAAAATCGGGAAAGGAGTACATCAAGGCTGTACATTGTCATGCTGCCTTTTTAACTTATATGCAGAGTACATCATGCGAAATGTTGGGCTGGAAGAAGGCCAAGCTGGAATCAAGATTGCTCAGAGAAATATCAATAACCTCAGATATGCAGATGACACCACCCTTATGGCAGAAAGTGAAGAGGAACTAAAAAGCCTCTTGATGAAGGTGAAAGGGGAGAGTGAAAAAACTGGCTTAAAACTCAACATTCAGAAAACTAAGATCATGGCATCTGGTCCCATCACTTCGTGGCAAATAGATGGGGAAACAATGAAAACAGTGACAGAATTTATTTTCTTGAGCTCCAAAATCACTGCAGATGGTGACTGCAGCCATGAAATTAAAAGCCGCTTGCTCCTTAGAAGAAAAGCTATGACCAACCTAGACAGCATATTAAAAAGCAGAAATATTACTTTGCTGACAAAGGTTCGCCTAGTCAAAGCTATGGCTTTTCCAGTAGTCGTGTATATATGTGAGAGTTGGACCATAAAGAATGCAGAGCACTGAAGAATTGATGCTTTTGAACTGTGGTGTTAGAGAAGACTCTTGAGAGTCCCTTGGACTGCAAGGAGGTCAAATCAGTCAATCCTAAATGAAACCAATCATGAATATTCATGGAAGGACTGATTATGAAGCTGAAGCTCCAATACTTTGGCCACCTGATGCAAAGAGCTGACTCATTAGAAAAGACTCTGATACCAGGAAAGATTGAAGGCAGGAGGAGAAGCGGGTGACAGAGGACAAGATGGTTGGATAGTATAACCTCCTGAATGGACATTTTTTTGAGCAAGCTCCGGGAGATGATGAACGACAGCGAAGCCTGGCATGCTTCAGTCCATGGGGGTCACAAAGAGTCAGACACGACTGAGCGACTGAAAAGCAACTATACTGACCATAGGCCATAGAAATGTAAGGTGTTAATAAGGCAGGAACACTGTTCCATCAGATTCAATATAGCAAATTATTTTCAAAACATGAATGAGAGCAGTGTAACCTGGGAGCACTGATTTAAAATTAATTTACACATATAAGTTCTACTTTCAAACTTTAAAATAATGAACTTTAGTTTGCCTAAAGCTAGGCTTCTGATTACAATAGCAGATGATTCCTTTATGTCTTTCAAAAGAATTATTGTGCCACAGGGCTTAGCTTGCATTTTAAAATAAATGTCTTCCAGTAGGATTGGCTGGTTTCTGTCATCCAATTATCCTGCAGTTCACACATGTGATATAGATTGAAATGAAGGTACCATAATACTTTTGAAAGAGTTTTGTTTTCCTAAGAAGACATGTTTCTTATTTTATATTAGCCATGATTTAATTGAGGGTCATGAGACCTAAAGGACAAAAGTCAATCAGGCCAGCATTCATTCATACAAGTTTCCTCCTTGCCTTGGGACAGATCAGCTAATTCTATATCCTAGACTCCACCAAGACCACCAGCTTCCAGACACGCCTCTGCATTTGTCCCACATGGGCAACTCTCCATAGTCTTGTCAGCTCCCCATCCTTGCTGAGAGGTTAATTTAGTGAGGTTCAAAGAAGTTAAGCATCTGTCCACAGACACATAGAAAAAGGTGAGCCTATAAGATTTGAGCTTAGGTTTCTAAGGGACCAAAGCCTATATTTGTTCTTCCTACCACATCCTGCTGATTTTCAGAACATCTGATTTCTCCATAGTGAGAATAAATTTTTTTTTTCCGTGGGAGAGACCTGGGTTACAGTATTCTATTAAAAAAAAAAAAAAA
>NW_011494941.1:2166208-2166579 GCF_000754665.1 Bison bison bison
TTACCTGTGTTAAAATATGTTTTGTGATGTGTAGGACAAAGAAGGCTATTTAAATTGAAATCATTTTCCTAGTATCCAAGATCTCTAAATCTCATGCACATTAAGTTTGAATTAACACTAACAAGGGTCTAACAGCTTTGATGCTGTGTTCTTAGATAATTAAATTCTTAGAAAACCATTCCACATTCGAGGGAGAGGCGAAGGACACAGAGAGTTCAGTCTTAATTCAAAGTCACTTACACATTGTTACCTGCTGTTTCCAGGCCTTCGCGAAATCAGCAGGGAGGATTTGATATTAAAAATGAGGGTATCTCAAAAAAAAAACGAAGGGGTATCTCTCTCTCTCTTTTTTCCGAAATTCCGTCAGGGTG
>NW_011494941.1:2166679-2179121 GCF_000754665.1 Bison bison bison
AAAAAAAAAAAGAGGGTATCTCTCTCTCTCTTTTTTCCAAATCCTCAGGGTGGGGGGAATGGTGGAATTGTCCACTGGAACTCTTTCTAAGCGATCACCTCACTTTGGTATATATCATCCACTGGGAGATCCAGGCCACTTTGTACCCTGAAACTGAGGCCCCTGTCAGCAGCAGTACCCTCCCTTCACAGCCACGCCTCATGTGTACAAAGCACTTACTAGTCTACAAAGCCCTTTCCATTCATTATGGCATGTGACCCTCAGATCCACCTGCAGAGCCTTGAAAGAAGACACATGCTTCTACGTCATCATCCAGAGAAAAAGTGGCAGGCTGCCAACAGGCCTCATCAGGGAGTATCTACCATGGATAATACTTTCCATCCTAAGCTAACATCTGACCCTAAGACTTAAAGTCATAAACAAAATCTCGTTGTATCTTAGAAGTGTAAGAAGTGTTGTATCTTAGAAGGCTTGGGAAGAGTAATCACAATAACAAGCCTCACAAGAGGCTGATAAATACGCTTAAATTCCAGCTTAAGATTTTAGGATGAGAAACAGAACTGTCAGTGGGTGGTAATTATTAAATCAGCATAATCAGGGCATTTTGTTCCAGGACAGACAAGTTATCTGAAGGTCATTGATTTTTCAAGATGGGAAGGCTAAAGCTCAGAGAGATGAAACAAGTTGCCATAAATAATCTAGCTGGTAAGGTAGTAAGCTGGTAATCTAACTTGAACTCTTCATCTCACTCCGGGGATAGCACCAGCACCAGGACTGAACTGGGGTGGGGGGTCAGGGAGGCTTGTGGTGATCTTTGCACTAGGTCCCCATCTTCTTACTGGTTAGTGCTTAGGTGGGCATCACGGATGCTTATCCTCCTGTCTCTCCCTTTAGTCTTTCTTTGACTGATCCAAATGGTTAGATGGCATCACCGACTCAAGGGGTGTGAATTTGAGCAAACTCTGGGAAATAATGGAGGACAGAGGAGCCTGGTGAGCTGTGGCCCATGGGGGCCGAAAAAAGTCAGACATGGCTTAGCAACTGAACAACAATAAAATGGCCCTGAATCAGTAATGTATAACTTTAGTTTTGTTCTGCCTTGGGAGGGAGATTCTGTTACATTGAGGCAACTTTGTATATTTCTGCTTCCATCTGACAGGTGCTAGCTATGGCAACCCACTCCAGTGTTCTTGCCTGGAGAATCCCAGGGACCGGGGAGCCTGGTGGGCTGCCGTCTATGGGGTCGCACAGAGTCAGACACGACTGAAGTGACTTAGGAGCAGCAGCAGCAGCTTAGAGTTGGACGGCTACTTCCAACTCTTCAGGCAGTTTGCTTAAGTCCTAGGCTAGGCTAAACTAAGTTAAGCTAAGCTAAGTCACTTCAGTCGTGAGCCCACCAGGCTCCCTCGTCCCTGGGATTCTCCAGGCAAGAACACTGGAGTGGGTTGCCATTTCCCTCTCCAATGCGTGAAAGTGAAAAGTGAAAGTGAAGTCGCTCAGTCGTGTTCGACTCTTCGCGACCCCATGGACGGCAGCCTACCAGGTTCCTCCGCCCATGGGATTTTCCAGGCAAGAATACTGGAGTGAGGTGCCATTGCCTAGGCTAGGCTGGCACCCTACAACTAGTTCTGTTTAACAACATATATTAACTCTTTCTAGTAGATGGGGTGGGAATTATCATCCCCATTTTTCGTTTGAGGAACTGGGGATTCAGAGAATTTCTACAACTCAGCAAAGATCCTACAGCTCGTAAGCATAGGTTGCAGACCTGAGTCCATAGCTCAGGCTTCAGGTCATGTGCTCTTTCTACTACATCACAATGCCTACGGGCAGCAATAATCATAATATTCAAGGACCACTGTTGTAAACATCTTAAATGCACTAATTCATATGATCTTCACAGCAACTATTATTATTTCTATTTTATCAATGATAAACTGGTGGGGCAGAGACACCAACTGACTAGTTCAAGGGCACACAGTGAGTATATAGTAGAGCCAGGATTTAAACTCAGTCTGGTTCCAGAGGCTGTGCTCTTATCCACATCCTCACAAGTGGAAGAGAGAAGACTGCTGTGGTGTGGGGTTTCAGGGAATGAGGGAAGGTCTTGGCTTGGCTGAACATCCTTTGCTCATCTATGGACCGTCGCTAAACTCTGACACTGGGGCCTCATTCTGGTTTCTAGGAGGTCTATCTAGCTTCTAAAAATGCAAAGTGACTCATTAATTACTTACATAACAGTGTAGTGGAACATCTGACGAGATGAAGGTTTTGTGAATGAAATTACACTGCACGGAGACCCTGCCAAGGAAGGAGAGGAAGCTCAGCTTCTGAATCCAAGGATCCAAAACAAGAAGGAGAAAACTAGTATCTACGTTCTGGGATTCTCACATCCATCCAACCCACTCATTGTTGAGAACACAGAGAGTGAAATGACGTTTGCACCACTACACAGCTCGCGGGGCAGAAATAAGAATTCAAACTCTGGTCTGTCTGATTTCAAAACCACTGTTCTCCCTCCAGAGCATGATTACTCCCAGGACATAAACAGTTCATTGAACTCACTATCTCACCCCCTAGCCCCCACCTCCCGAAGGTGTCACTTTCCTAGATGTAAAGACTTAAAATCTGTAACTGAACCAGACTATCAAAAGCCAGAATATTCTGTGTTTAGCAAACAGAATGCGGGGAGCATTTCAAGAGTTTTCTAAGTGTTTGTTTTTGAAATGCCATTCCCGAGAAGCCCTAATCCAATTACTCCTTGGCCACAATATTGAGCTGACAGCTCAGGAGCCAGAGTAGGCAGTTACTGTTAATAGAAGAGACCCAAATAGGTATTTCTCTGCTTTGGAAAGATGCTGTTAACTTGCAGGAAGGGGAGGGTGGTAAGAGGGTCAGGACTGAACATTTCCTGTGCCTCTAGGATGGGCCAAGCACATTCATTATTCCCCAGACTCCTCGCAATAACCCTGTGAGCTAGGTACTACAGCTTGTCCTCTTTCTACAGATGAAGAAACTGAAGACAGCTAAGCAACAAGCAAGGAGTCACACAGCTTATAAATACTGGAGCCAAGTTTTCATGGCAACACTACTCTCCCCCATATTCCTAGCAGTCACATCCTCTATTGACTTAGCTTGAGCAGGTACATTTTCAGATATGTAAAACTGCTATAAAGGTTAAAAAGGTTTCATGACAGAGCCGCTGTTTCTAGCCAGTCCTCTTTCTGGCTTTAAGTTCATAGTAGCCTATGCCCCAAGCTCTACCTGGTACAATGTGAACATTCCATTGCACTTCTGAGGAAAATACAAAATGCAAAGGACCTGTTTAAGCATCTTATGACTAGAGGCCATACATTGTCTGATCTATGCATCACTGTATTCAATGCCTGGCCCACTCAATAAATGTGGAACAGAGGGTAGGAAGGAGAAAGGAAGAAGAAATGGAGGGAGAGAAGGAGGAGGAAGGAAGGAAGGAAAAGTACATGTAAAAGCAAACTGGTAGAATTTGGGAATTGATTACCTGGGAAAGAGTTAGAGAAAAGGGAGAGAAACCAATAAGATACAGACACGGGCCATCAAGATTCTTATTGTCTAGGAGATGAGAGTTATGTCTGTGAATATTTATCATCAGTTCACAGAGTATGTTCTTTTAATAAATGAGAAAGTGTACCAATTATTTTTTTTATTCTGAAGTTTATATTCAGTTCTGCCACTTGAATTACAAGCAAGGAAATGATTTAACCACATATGTACTTTCTGTATTCATATCTGAGAAAATCTGCTGAAATGCTTTTGAATAAGATTCAAGAAAATGCCCCTAGCCAATCAATAAGCCGGGGGGTGGGGGGAATCTCCTCTGTGAGTTGCTGAATGATCCGTGTGTTGGTATTTTGAAGCTACAAGAGCCTTGTGTTGTTTTACTGAAACTTATCCCACAGCAGATTGTCATAAAATATCATGTGGTTTTGCAGGTTAGCTGATCTGTAAGAAGAAGGTCAAAGAATGACATGAATACTTTGAACCACAACTCCAACTCCATAATCTAATTTCTTTAAGTCCTCAGACATGTTCTTACTGAAAACATAACCAGAAAAAAAAGTATAGCGACAGAAATCAATTTTCTCATTTAATCAGCTTCTTTGTGAATTCAACCATAAATTATGTGCTAGAGGAGTCTAATCACATTGTATATGAATCTCGCATAATTTGCATTAATTACAACCTAAGATGTAAGTGTATTATGTGGCATTGTATGTATTTTTAGTTTATCGCATTAAAAAAAAAGTTATAGCTGCTTATGGTAGACATGACTTCTTTATTTCTCCAAACGCATAAAAGAAGAAAAACAAAATCCCACTGATTAGTTTAGGAAATAGTGTCTTTAGGAAGAAGATAATCTTTTTAACTCTGCTGGTTCTTGAATCTTTGCTAAGGCAGCATCTCCAATTCTTGCAAGAGTCTCCCTCTATATCTAATCTCCTTTGCAGTTTAAAAGAGAGATGCCTAAGAACCAGCTACCTGAATGATTGCAGAACTTTGGTAAGGTGCTTCTGGGTTAGGCTTACTGTGTCCACTCTTAACTACAATTCTTCAGACTCTCATGACTAACAGTGAATGTGGTTCCTATCCTTTCCTGCTTTATAATCACAGGGCTCATTCCTAACTTTCCTAGAAAGTGCAGTTATAAGGGAGAATGAGACAACTTTCCGTAAACCAAGATGATAATTAGTTGAGGACGATAGCTAGCTGCTGAGATGGGAGGAAAAGTCCCTTTTATGGCTAGAGATGCCAGAATATTTGGAGAAGGCAATGGCAACCCACTCCAGTACTCTTGCCTGAAAATCCCATGGATGGAGGAGCCTGGTAGGCTGCAGTCTGTGGGGTCGCTAAGAGTCGGGCACGACTGAACGACTTCATTTTTACTTTCCACTTTCATTTGGAGAGGTAAATGGCAACCCACTCCAGTGTTCTTGCCTGGAGAATCCCAGGGACGGGGGAGCCTGGTGGGCTGCCATCTATGGGGTCGCACAGAGTCGGACGCGACTGAAGTGACTTAGCAGCAGCATGCCAGAATATAAAACTCTGTTCATTCTTTCACTCATTTCATAAACCTTTACTGTATGCCTGTCATGCACTAAGAATTAAGTTGAGCACTGGGAATTCTAAAATGAACAAACAAAATTTCTCTATCTTCAAAGAGATCAGTCTGGCAGAGAAGGCAGAATATAATCAAATTATGTCAATACTGTGTTGCAAATGCTTTAATAAAGATATGTGAAAGGAACAGTAATTGACACAAAAGAAAGAGAGGACAACTTCATCTAGTGGGGGTGGGGGACAATCAGGGAAAGAGGAGGAAATGCAAAAAAGGCATGACAATCTAGAAGAATCAAGGAGATTTCAGGTACATGTTTTAAATTAAGGACTATTGTTTGTATGTGTAGGGGACTCTCAGTAGTTTCTAAGGCATAACTGTGACAAGATTGGATAGGCAGGGATGGGTCAGCTCATAGAGCAACCAACCTTTACCCTGTGTGTGTGGTATATGTATATCAGATCTATTTACTTATTCATCTGTCTAAGTATCTATCTTGTGTATGTATGGTATATTTAATTCTCATAAATCAACATAATAATATTCATTATCTGAAATTTACAAATAAGAAAGCTGAGACACATCTGGATATCCAAAGACACATAGCTGGAAATTAACAGCATCAAAGTACAAATGTATGGAGTCCAATCCTAGAGTCATGCTCTTCATCACCACATGAGAGTTTGGACTTTACAGTTAAGGCATGAGGAAGAGTTTCAAAAAGAAGAGTGTTATGGTATGTGCGTATGTGTGTGCATGCTGGCGTGCTCAGTAATGCCTAACTCTTTGAGACCCATAGACTGTAGCCCACTAGGCCCCTCTGTCCATGGGAATTTCCGGCAAGAACACTAGAGTGGGTTGTCATTTCCTACTCCAAAGGGTCTTCTAGGCCCAGGGATTGAACTGGAGTATCTTCCATCTCCTGCACTGGCAGGTGGGTTCTTTACCACTGTGCCACCTGGGAAGCCCAGTGTCGTGGTAAAAGCAGGTTTTTACAAAGATCCACAATCCAGAATGTGGTTAATGGACTATAGAAGAAAACCAGTTAGGAGATCAGTGTTCATCATCAAAGCAGTATAACAAAGACCTGAACTACTGCATCACAGTAAAGTGATTTACATCACAGCAAAGTGATTACCCCAAAGCACCATAACCAGCTAAGTTTGGACAAGAAAGCAGAGTCTGGACTCAGATCACCATACTGGATCATTCAACAGTCTTATTAAATACGGAATTAAAAGACCATCTGTTCTAATCTGCAGGTGGGGCCCTGAGTCACAGAACTTAGAGTTGAAAGAAACTTAGGTTGATTCAGTATATTTGTCTTCTCCAATCAGGAATTCCTTATAAAACATCATCGTCAGGTGATGATCCATTCTGTACCTGAATTCATTACGCAAAATGTCTTTCAAATGATTAATAACATTCACTTGATGAACATTTATCTAACATCCATTGTGGTTAAGGCTGTAGAGACAATGAATGAAACTCAATAAGATCCTTTAGAAGCTTGCAATCTAATACTAAAAGTCATTCCCCTCTAATATCTACTTATTGTTGCTAATTTTACACCCTAGAATTATACATAGTAATCTTATTCTCTTATGCCTGGCAGCATTTCAAATACGGAAAGATTTGAGAGCTCTTAAGTGTTTCTTTTTCTCTTTTCCAAGCTGAACATTCAGTTTCTTCAACAGTTTTTCATATAAGGCAGTCAGATCTGCTAATGACTGCTTGGTTTATAATGAAGAAATTGCCAAACATTACTGAAGAAAAATACAGCACCTCTCACTATTAGCAGAGTCCAAGACTGATGGAAAAATCCAATCAGATATAATTAGAAAGATTTCAGATGTTGGTGGCTTTGAGGTATTGGATCACCAGGATCATGCAGGGACCTGTATTAGACTTCAAATTACAGAGTAAATTTAAAATAAAAATACCTTAATGTACTTTCATTTATACTCAAGATTAAAATGAAGTTACTATATAAATCTTAATAGTCAGAGGCTTCTGGTTTAAAATAGTATTAGAAATGTAGTTGGAGAAAACCTGTCAATCTTCCAATAAACACAGAAAATCCAAAACTCATAAAAACCCACCAATAACCAGTGTCAAGATAGTGACAAATTATTCAAGAGTTGCTCATTAAGTATAAGCATTGAACTGTTTAAAATGTAATCAATGTTCCAATCATATCATTCCCATCTGATCTTAGACAGGATGCTTCTTCAACCCTTCCCAGTTATTTCCACTCTGATTCCAAAAAGTAAAATCTGTTTCAACTTGAAAACTGGGCAGACATTCTTTTCCTAATGGGTTCCACTTTTGAAAGAGAAAAGTTGAGCCCAGAGTGTCCTTCCCAACTTTCCTTATTAGAATTCTTTTTATAACCACTCCAAACCATAATTCCCAGAATGAAAAAGACAAAATTAGAATCAGGAAGAAAGACAATATGTTAATGGTAGTGCAATGAATCCAAGGAGGCATGATTTCCAAAAGTAAAACTGTAAAATTGCCAGAGATGAGGGAAGAAGAAACATGTAGTCCTGTAGCAGTGAATCCTGGGGACTGTGGTTCACATACACTTCATCTGGGATCCTGGAGAGGAGGGCAAAGAAGAAAGACCCTGTCTCTGTAGAACTAGACAGATGTGTGCTAAGCACAAGAGTTGCACTAAGAACTCTGCATCAATCTGCCATCTGTGGCACATCTGTTAAAGGAATAGACCAGCATGTCAGTGGACAGAAATTGGGGTCAAGGGCAATCCACATATCACATTTGTTGGCAAACAGTAGGTCTGAATAGACCTCTTCTGTTAAAGGATGTGTAAATAGAAAACTACAATATGAACATGGAGACTGTTAAAAAAAAAAAAAAAGGACTATAGAGTAAGAGAAATGTATAATCTTCTGATTATACATTCAGAAGACTTATGAAAATTGTCTATTGCAGGAACTCTAGAAGGAATAATTTTAGAACACTATTTGGCATCCTCAATGTATGCAGGAAAGTATGATCTTCATGAACCAGAACCAAAGGCACAAGAAAGAAGGGCAGAAGTAAATTTAAAATGCTAAAATTAAAGCCTACATTTGAAGTAGTAAAGAACAGAAGAAATTTTGAGAAAAATGGGATTTGTGATGACAAGGACAAATTTGAAAAGCTTTCAGAGGTAGAAAAAGGACAAAGGCCAATCAAAATAATTAAAGATGAGAAAAATGGAGGACAGTAGAGAAAATCCCATGTAAGAATTATAAGATTGTCAGAGGATTATCAAGATCAAAATGAAATTATTATATGAATCTTAATAGTCAGAGACTTCTGGTTTAAAATGGTATTAAAAGTAGTTGAAGAAAACCTCTGTCAACCTTCCAATAAAGACAAAAAGCCAAAAATTCACAAAAACAAGAGCAAATGAGAACAACTGAAACAGATGTAATAATTTAAAATATAATTGAGGAAAACTTCCTTGAGAGAAAAACAAAGAGCAAAATAACAACAACTTTGTTATCTACAAACTACAAAAGTTTGCTTCATTTTTAGTAAAATCAGCTAACAACAGATCCACATCTATGTAGAACTTGGAAAGAATGGTAGTTTATACTGTCTTACTAATAAATTGTGATAAATACTATGGTGTTTGTGTGTGTGTGTCTGTGATTCCCTTCCAGTAAGATAGTTAATACATAAGTATATCTATGTGAAACATAGATATAAGTATGAAATGTGTATCCATTTATATGTACATGTAACATACATATACTTTTGTAACTTTCCTTTTTCAATTAACAATGTGTCACAAACATTTTCTAGTTCCCTTAAGGATTCTAAAATATTACAAAATATTTTTATAGTAGTCCATCACATAATGAGTTACTTAATGTTTTTCAGTTCAGTTCAGTTATTTAGTCAGGTCCGACTCTTTGTGATCCCCAAGGACTGCAGCAAGCCAGGCTTCCCTGTCCATCACCAACTCCCGGAGCTTGCTCAGACTCATGTGCATCAAGTCAGTGATGCCATCCAACCATCTCATCCTCTGTCATCCCCTTCTCCTTCTGCTTTCAATCGTTCCCAGCATCAGGGTCTTTTCCAATGAGTCAGTTCTTTGCATCAGGTGGCCAAAGTATTGGAGTTTCAGCTTCAGCATCAGTCCTTCCAATGAATATTCAGGATGGACATTAGGATGGACTGGTTGGGTCTCCTTGCAGCTCAAGGGACTCTCAAGAGTCTTCTCCAACACCATAGTTCAAAAGCATCAATTCTTCAACACTCAGCTATCTTTATAGTCCAGCTGTCATATCCATACATGACTACTGGAAAAACCATAGCTTTGACTAGATGGACCCTTTTTGGCAAAGTAATGTCTTTGCTTTTTAATATGCTCTCTAGTTTGGTCATAGCTTTTCTTCTAAGGAGCAAGTGTCTTTTATGGCTGCAGTCACCAGCTGCATGGATTTTTCAGCCCAAGAAAATAAAGTCTCTCACTGTTTCCATTGTTTCCCCATCTATTTCCCATGAAGTGATGCGACCAGATGCCATGATCTTAGTTTTCTGAATGTTAAGTTTTAAGCCAACTTTTTCACTCTCCTCTTTCACTTTCATCAAGGGGCTCCTTAATTCTTCTTCACTTTCTGCCATAAGGGTGGTATCATCTGTGAATCTGAGGTTATTGATATTTCTTCCAGCAATCTTGATCCCAGCTTGTGCTTTATCCAGCCCAGCATTTCGCATGATGTACTCTACACAGAAGTTAAATAAGCAGCATGATAATATGCAGCCTTGACGTACTCCTTTCTCAATTTGGAACCAGTCTGTTGTTCCGTGTTCAGTTCTGTTGCTTCTTGACCTGCATACAGGTTCTCAGGAGGCAGGTCAGGTGCTCTGGTATTCCCATCTCTTGAAGAGTTTTCCACAGTTTGTTGTGATCTACACAGTCAAAGGCTTTGGCGTAATCAATGAAGTAAATGTTTTCTCTGGAATTCTCTTGCTTTTTATATGATCCAGCAGATGTTGACAACTTGATCTCTGGTTCCTCTGCCTTTTCTAAATCCAGCTTGGACATCTGGAAGTTCACAGTTCATGTACTGTTGAAGCCTAGTTTGGAGAATGTTGAGCATTACTTTCCTCACGTCTGAGGTGAGTGCAATTGTATGGTAATTTGAACATTCTTTGACATTGCCTTTCTTTGGGATTGGAATGCAAACTGATGTTTTCCAGTCCTGTGGCCACTGCTGAGTTTTCCAAATTTGCTGGCATATTGAGAGCAGCACTTTCACAGCATCATCTTTTAGGATTTGAAATAGCTCAACTGGAATTCCACCACATCCTCTAGCTTTGTTTGCAATGATGCTTCCTAAGGCCCACTTTACTTCACATTCCAGGATGTCTGGCTCTAGGTGAGTGATCACACCATCACACCATCATGGTCATCTGGTTCATGAAGATCTTTTTTGTATAGTTTTCCTGTGTGTTCTTGCCACCTCTTCTTAATATCTTCTGCTTCAGCTAGGTCCATACCATTTCTGTCCTGTAATGTTTTTAAGTCATTTTAAATTTCATGATTATATATACAGCTGTATTATACATTTTAAACAACCACATTTCTGTTTATCCTACAAGGTGAATTTGTCAAGCCTAAACTACTGGATTAAACAATACAGAAAAAAATAATTTTAAATTATAAATTTAGAAATATGAAGTAGTCTATGACCAGACAGAAGACTCCTATTTCCTTTGAGATGATCACCTCCAAATAGCCTAAAACTTCTCTTTAATACTTCAACCAGAAGTCAGTAAGGAAAAGCCCAAAGTCTTCTCAGAATAAAAAGTTGTAACACAAGATATTCATCCTCAGCTAAGCTATCATCATGTGTAAAGGCAAAAGGAAAATGGGCAAGAGTTCAAATTATATGCCACTTATATACCCCTATTAAAAATTCTTTTTTTAAAATTTAATTAAAATTTTTAACTTTACAATATTGTATTGGTTTTGCCATATATCAAAATGAATCTGCCACAGGGATACATGTGTTCCCCATCCTGAACCCTCCTCCCTCCCCTCTGGGTTATCCCAGTGCACCAGCCCCAAGCATCCAGTATCGTGCATTGAACCTGGACTGGCAACTCGTTTCATATATGATATTATACATGTTTCAATGCCATTCTCCCAAATCATCCCACCCTCTCCCTCTCCCACAGAGTCCAAAAGACTGTTCTATACATCAGTGTCTCTTTTGCTGTCTCATATACAGGGTTATTGTTACCATCTTTCTAAATTCCATGTGTATGCATTAGTATACTGTATTGGTGTTTTTTTCTGGCTTACTTCACTCTGTATAATAGGCTCCAGTTTCATCCACCTCATTAGAACTGACTCAAATGCATTCTTTTTAATGGCTGAGTAATACTCCATTGTGTATATGTACCACTGCTTTCTTATCCATTCATCTGATGATGGACATCTAGGTTGCTTCCATGTCTTGGCTATTATAAACAGTGCTGCGATGAACACTGGGGTACATGTGTCTCTTTCAATTCTGGTTTCCTCATTGTGTATGCCCAGCAGTGGGATTGCTGGATCATAAGGCAGTTCTATTCCCAGTTTTTTAAGGAATCTCCACACTGTCCTCCATAGTGGCTGTACTAGTTTGCATTCCCACCAACAGTGTAAGAGGGTTCCCTTTTCTCCACACCCTCTCCAGCATTTATTGCTTGTAGACTTTTGGATCGCAGCCATTCTGACTGGTGTGAAATGGTACCTCACAGTGGTTTTGATTTGCATTTCTCTGATAATGAGTGATGTTGAGCATCTTTTCATGTGTTTGTTAGCCATCTGTATGTCTTCTTTGGAGAAATGTCTATTTAGTTCTTTGGCCCATTTTTTGATTGGGTCATTTATTTTTCTGGAATTGAGCTGTAGGAGTTCCTTGAATATTTTTGAGATTAGTTGTTTGTCAGTTGTTTCATTTGCTATTATTTTCTCCCATTCTGAAGTCTGTCTTTTCACCTTGCTTATAGTTTCTTTTGTTGTGCAGAAGCTTTTAAGTTTAATTAGGTCCCATTTGTTTATTTTTGCTTTTATTTCCAATATTTTGGGAGGTGGGTCATAGAGGATCCTGCTGTGATGTATGTCAGAGAGTGTTTTGCCTATGTTCTCCTCTAGGAGTTTTATAGTTTCTGGTCTTACGTTGAGATCTTTAATCCATTTTGAGTTTATTTTTGTGTATGGTGTTAGAAAGTGTTCTAGTTTCATTCTTTTGCAAGTGGTTGACCAGTTTTCCCAGCACCTACTTGTTAAAGAGTATTGTCTTTAATCCATTGTATATTCCTGCCTCCTTCGTCAAA
>NW_011494941.1:2179221-2180699 GCF_000754665.1 Bison bison bison
GTTTAATTAGGTCCCATTTGTTTATTTTTGCTTTTATTTCCAATATTTTGGGAGGTGGGTCATAGAGGATCCTGCTGTGATGTATGTCAGAGAGTGTTTTGCCTATGTTCTCCTCTAGGAGTTTTATAGTTTCTGGTCTTACGTTGAGATCTTTAATCCATTTTGAGTTTATTTTTGTGTATGGTGTTAGAAAGTGTTCTAGTTTCATTCTTTTGCAAGTGGTTGACCAGTTTTCCCAGCACCACTTGTTAAAGAGATTGTCTTTAATCCATTGTATATTCCTGCCTCCTTCGTCAAAGATAAGGTGTCCATATGTGCTTGGATTTATCTCTGGACTTTCTATTTTGTTCCATTGATCTATATTTCTGTCTTTGTGCCAGTACCATACCGTCTTGATGACTCTGGCTTTGTAGTACAGCCTGAAGTCAGGCAGGTTGATTGCTCCAGTTCCATTTTTCTTTCTCAAGATTGCTTTGGCTATTCAAGTTTTTTTGTATTTCCATACAAACTGTGAAATTATTTGTTCTAGCTCTGTGAAGAATACTATTGGTAGCTTGATAGGGATTGCATTGAATCTATAAATTGCTTTGGGTAGTATACTCATTTTCACTATATTGATTCTTCCAATCCATGAACATGGTATATTTCTCCATCTATTAGTGTCCTCTTTGATTTCTTTCACCAGTGTTTTATAGTTTTCTATATATAGGTCTTTAGTTTCTTTAGGTAGATATATTCCTAAGTATTTATTCTTTTCATTGCAATGGTGAATGGAATTGTTTCCTTAATTTCTCTTTCAGTTTTCTCATTATTAGTGTATAGGAATGCAAGGGATTTCTGTGTGTTGATTTTATATCCTGCAACTTTACTATATTCATTGATTAGTACTAGTAATTTTCTGGTGGAGTCTTTAGGGTTTTCTATATAGAGGATCATGTTATCTGCAAACAGTGAGAGTTTTACTTCTTCTTTTCCAATTTGGATTCCTTTTATTTCTTTTTCTGCTCTGATTGCTGTGGCCAAAACTTCCAAAACTATGTTGAATAGTAATGGTGAAAGTGGACACCCTTATCTTGTTCCTGACGTTAGAGGAAATGCTTTCAATTTTTCACCATTGAGGATAATGTTTGCTGTGGGTTTGTCATATATAGCTTTTATTATGTTGAGGTATGTTCCTTCTATTCCTGCTTTCTGGAGAGTTTTTATCATAAACGGATGTTGAATTTTGTCAAAGGCTTTCTCTGCATCTATTGAGATAATCATATGGTTTTTATTTTTCAATTTGTTAATGTGGTGTATTACATTGATTGATTTGCAGATATTGAAGAATCCTTGCATTCCTGGGATAAAGCCCACTTGGTCATAGTGTATGATCTTTTTAATGTGTTGTTGGATTCTGATTGCTAAAATTTTGTTAAGGTATTTTTGCATCTATGTTCATCAGTGATATTGGCCTTGTAGTTTTTCTTTTTTTTGTT
>NW_011494941.1:2180799-2215774 GCF_000754665.1 Bison bison bison
TTGTTAATGTGGTGTATTACATTGATTGATTTGCGGATATTGAAGAATCCTTGCATTCCTGGGATAAAGCCCACTTGGTCATAGTGTATGATCTTTTTAATGTGTTGTTGGATTCTGATTGCTAAAATTTTGTTAAGGATTTTTGCATCTATGTTCATCAGTGATATTGGCCTGTAGTTTTCTTTTTTTGTGGCATCTTTGTCAGGTTTTGGTATTAGGGTGATGATGGCCTCATAGAATGAGTTTGGAAGTTTACCTTCCTCTGCAATTTTCTGGAAGAGTTTGAGTAGGATAGGTGTTATTAAAAATTCTTGATAAAGAAGTAATGGAATATTATTCAGCCATAAAAAGAATGAAATCATGTCATTTGTAGTAACATGGATGGATCCAGAGATGATCAAACTAAGTAAAGTAAATCAGACAGAGACAAATACAACATGATATCATTTATATATATATATAATATAAATATGACACAAATGAACTTATTTACAAAACAGAAATAGACTCACAGAAAAAAACAAACTTATGGTTACCATGGGAAAAGTGGTGGGAATAGGAGTTTGGGATTATTAGATATACACATTACTATATATAAAACAGATAAACAACAAGGACCTATTGTATAGGACAAGGAACTATATTCAATATCTTATAATAATTTATAATATTTAAAAATTATATAGTTCAAGTAAAAATGTTTTAGGAATTTAAAAAAGAATGATTACAAATGCAGTCATGTAATCTTAAGATGTTACGTGTACACCTAATAATTTTCTTATAATAGATTTTACAAAAGCTAGTTGTCTTCATGAATCATGTGAAATAAAACCTCTTTTTGCTCTACCTTTAAAAAACTGAATGAGATCAAATAATATAATATGTGTTTATAAACACATATAAACATAATATGTTTTTAATGATGTAGAAAAATGTGACATAAACTCATAGAAAAAAAGTAATTTTAGTTTATATGGAGGATGATCTGCCTATATAAAGAAAAACCAAAATCAATGTTTAAAAACTAGAAAAAGACCAACATCTTATAGGTTGATCGTGATCAGTGGTGGTGATGTGGTCGATAAGTTGTGTCTGACTCTTTGCAACCCCGTGGATTGTAGCCTCCAGGTTCTCTGTCCATGGGATTTCCCAGGCAAGAACACTGGAGTGGGTTACCATTTCCTTCTCCATAAACTGTGAAAGTGTTAGTCTCTCAGTCATGTCCAACTCTTTGTGATCCCATGGACTGTAGCCCTCCAGGCTCCTCTGTCTGTGGAATTTTCCAAGCAAGAATAATAGAGTGAGTAGCCATTTCCTTCTTCAGGGGAACTTCCTGACCCAGGGGTTGAACCCAGGTCTCTTTATCATCTGAGCCACCATGTAAACCCAACTATGATCAGTAGAACTTGAATATTTTCCCTTTTCTCATACTTTTTTTGAACTTCCAGAAATTGTGTAAAGAGCAACACTTTTAAAAATCACAAGAGAAATGTATAATTCAATATGTTTTGGTGAAATACCTTTGAGCAAATTGATAGTGAGATTTTATTTTTTAATTAATTTTTGTAAGCTACTTGCAAACCTATCACCAAAATACACTATTTTATATTTTGTTCTCTTTCAATCAGTCTGTAAAGGGTTTTTATATCTGTAATACAGTTCATATACAATTTTAAAGTCCCTATTTTCTACTCAGTTTTACTACAAAAACACATATGCATGTTTCTACTTGGAGAGACAGCACACTTGGTATGTTATGATGGTAAGCCATCCCATCACACATATGCACTGTGGTTTATAGAAACATTTTCCTACTGTTGGGCATTTAGATTTAGGTGGTTTGTCATGATGACAAATGCCAAAACTTTGCACTAAGAGTCCTTTTCTCCTTTTTATAACTTTCTTGGCTATTCTCCAGAATTATAATTTTTGTGCATAAGGGAATACATGAACATTTTTATGGCTTTTGTTATATGTTGCCAGATTGCCCTCCAAAATTTATGGAGTTTCTATATCCTTAATATTCTCTTACAGGAAAAAAAAATGAACAGAAGGAAAAACCCATTGGGCTTGTTGACTGTGAAACTAGAACAGGCGCTGGCAATCAGTTGAATGGTCAATTCTAATTTTATAGGAAGAAATAGGAATCGAGAGTAGTCACTGGTTCCCGGATCCAAGACAAGTTTCATACAGAACAAAGATCGAATTTAGACCTCTTGACTACAGAGCTCCTCCTACATTGCCACACCAACTTATTCTCTCTCCCCCTTTTCTCAATCCTCTTCCTGGAGTCAAAGGAAGAAAACTTTTATTTTAGCTTAAGGCAGTAGAGGAAGCAAGAATTTGCTTCAGATCAAATCCTTGATCTGCCACTTGTAATTCTCACCATGCTGCTTAATTTTTCTGGCCCTCAGTTTTCTAACTATAATATGGAGATCCTTATACTATGCCCACTTAACAAGGTTGTTGTAAGGGTTAGAGACAGTGTTTGCGGAGCCATCATTAGGTCATACGATGCTTTGCAAAGGTTAGAAAGAATCACTCCCTCTGAAGATATGTGCAAGGGCTAGAATGCACCATTTTATAAGCAGACAGAAGCCTTGAACCAGTTAGAAAAGGTGTCCCTTCCAGGGGAAGCAGAGCCTAACAGGGTGTGCGGAGCATAACACAAGATGCTGCCAGCTCTTATTCATCCTTGTCCTAGAGCCTTCGTGTTGAACCACATAGTGAGGCCCAACCCATGGGTCATCATTCTTATTCTCATTATTATTTGGGGAGGCGGGGAGGACAATTTCCTTAGGACACTGACTCCATGTACCCTAGCCCTACAACAGTGAAGGCAGAGAGTACTTCCTGGCAAGCAAGAGTTAACAGAGGGCTAAATCCCACTGCTCTGAAGGCCATCAAGGCCAAATGAGAGCACTGACCTTCACTCATTCAAGCTTTGTACTTCTGCTAAGGGACCACAGTTTGCCTGATGCATCTGCTCTTTCTAATTTGGCCTGTTTGGGTAACAAAGCTCCCAGTGATCATCTAAACCTCATTTGATGCACCTGTGAACAATTCATTATATTAATATAACAGCAGGGGAGGAGCAGAAACACTAATAAATAGACGTTAGCTGCCAGCACCCCTTGTTGCAGCCGTGGAGGACCTGCATTCTTCTCCTCCCGCTCTCTGGCCCTGGCTACACTGGGAAGGTCCTGTATACCGCAGGGACGGTGGATCTCACACTCTTCAGTCCCTGCATTTGGCCAGAGCTAAGCACATCAGTGAACTGTCTTTTCTCAAGCTCTGTAGAATTTCCACCTTATCCAATTAAAAAAATGTGTTCTCAGGTAGAACTAAAGAGCCTCTTGATGAAAGTGAAAGTGGAGAGTGAAAAAGTTGGCTTAAAATACAACATTCAGAAAACTAAAATCATGGCATCCAGTCCCATCACTTCATGGCAAATAGATGGGGAAACAATGGAAACAGTGTCAGACTTTATTTTCCTGGGCTCCAAAATCACTGCAGATGGTGACTGCAGACATAAAATTAAAAGACGCTTGCTCTTTGGAAGAAAAGCTATGACCAACCTAGACAACATATTGAAAAACAGACATTACTTTGCCAACAAAGGTCCGTCTAGTCAAAGCTATGGCTTTTCCAGTAGTCATGTATGGATGTGAGCGTTGGACTATAAAGAAAGCTGAATGATGAAGAATTGATGCTTTTGAACTGTGGTGTTGGAGAAGACTCTTGAGAGTCCCTTGAACTGCAAGGAGATCCAGTCAGTCAATTCTAAAGAAAATCAGTCCTGAATATTTATTGGAAAGGACTGATGCTGAAGCTGAAACACCAATAATTTGGCCACCTAATCTGAAGAATTGACTCATTGGAAAAGACCCTGTTGCTGGGAAAGATTAAAGGTGAGAGAGGATGAGATGGTTGGATGGCATCACTGAGTCAATGGACATGAGTTTGAGTAAACTCCAGGAGTTGGTGATAGACAGGGAAGCCTGCTGTGTGGCAGTCCATGGGATTGCAAAGAGTCAGACACGACTGAGCAACTGAACTGAACTGAACTGAAGACATGGAGCGTGATTGTTGCTAACTGAGGTTGCTTTGTTTAGGCTGTGGGAACTCTCCTCATGGCTGAATCTCTATTTATCACAGATAAATAAATCTCTATTTATCAGCAGATCTGTTCCACAGCAGCCCACAGAGTGATTGGTCAATGTCTTTACTTTGTTGACTCTCAGCACTTCTGTGCTGGCCTAGAGAGAATTTTCCCTTTTCTATCACTTGAGAAGATATCTGTGTATGTTTGCTAATGCTCTGTTTTACTGCTTCTTCTAAAACATGGCTTATTTTTCTTTATTCCCCCCTCAAACATAGCTCAGTCAACTTCAAACTAAAATACATAGTTCTGGAAGCCAAAATCAACCTACAGATGTTCCAATATGGCGTACATCACACCCTTCCCCCATCCTCCCCCAGCATGTGACCCTGACTTCCTCTCCAGCCCAGTCTCTCCCACTTTCTGTCTTGTGTTTCATGCTCTAGGAGGAAAAGGGAACTGGTGGCAATTCCTCATGGATATTATGCTGTTACCTGCCCCCGTGTGTTTGCCCAGGCTGTGTCCTCTGCCGCAAATGCCCTGAACTGCTCAGTGAGCCTTGTTACCTCTTCTTCATCCTAGACATTTCGCTCAAGACTGGATTAATTATCCCTGATCTGTGTTCCCTGTGCCCACCTCTGTCATTACATCTATGCCCTCTTATTATAATTACCTGTTATGCTTCTATCTTTTCCCACCACCTCCCCAGGAATGTGGGCTCCAGAAATGTAGGGACTGGTCTTAGTCATGTTTATCCTCAATAGATGAATAAAGCCAGGTGCAGCTTTCTGCTGAGGGGAGATGCAGGTAGAGGAGAAAGGAATATATAAAGATGGTGAGACCTGAACTTCAGTGGTGTAGATGGGAACACTGGCCACAAGGCCAGTGAAAGTGAAAGTTAGCCACTCAGTCGTGTCCTACTCTTTTTGACCCTATGGACGGTAGCCCACCAGGCTCCTCTTTCCATGAAAGAATTCTCCAGGAAAGAATACTGGAGTGGATTGCCATTTCCTTCTCCAGGGGATCTTCCCAACCCAGGGATTGAACCCAGGTCTCCTGCATTGCATGCAGACTCTTTACCAACTAATCCACCAGGGAATCCCCGAGGCCAGACCTCATTGCCAGTGATTAGCTGTGTCAGCTTAGATAAGTCAGTTCACCCATTTAAGCCTCTGTCTTTCATTCTATAAGGAATGTTGGATGATCTTTGGAGCTCAAAGGATTCTGGTGGGGTGAGGGTTGTCCCCGGGCAGGTGGGTAAAACAGATGAAACTCTAGTACCTCCTTTCCTCAGATTCAGCTTAATTTGAAGAATGAGTTCTATGTCTTAAACTATTGGCCTGAGAAAGTAGTTAGCAACTACTACAACCTCCCATGATGTTTGATATCTACTAACTCACTTCCTCCTTACAATAATAACCCTATAAGAGGGTAGTACTGTTTCCGTATTTTAAAAGAGGAACTGAAGCACAAGAGAAATCAAATAATGTGCAAATGGACACACAACTCAAGAGTGATGGAGTTAAGATTTGAACTCAGAGTAAGGGGCCTTTCAGGACTAATACTTGGTGGTTTTATATTCAGCTGAGGAGATAAATAAAACACATAACTATGTACATAATATAGTATTTGCAAAGCACTAAGCCAGTGATGCAAATCTAATGGCTGAAAAGCAGGGTCCAGAGGATGGTGTAATCATCTGGCTTGGCTTATTCAGGAAGGGAGCTTGGAGGAGGTAAAACTCTAGCAGAAACCCCAAGTGAGAGCGGGATTCAGATAAATGGACAAGTGAGGGAGAACTATTACATCTAGGAGAAAGGCAATAGAATCGAATCTAAAGCATAAAGTGAAGATGTTTAACAAACCCAAAGGTAGCAAGGAGCAGGGACTGACAACTCATTCCAGGATTCTTGCCTGGAGAATTTCATGGGCAGAGGAGCCTGGAGGGCTACAGTCCTGCTCCTGCTGCTGCTAAGTCGCTTCAGTCATGTCTGACTCTGTGTGACCCCATAGACGGCAGCCCAGCAGACTGTGGGGTTGCAAAGAGTTGGACATGACTGAGCGACTAACACACACAAACATACACACACACACACAAGGTAGCAAGGGCTTCATAGTTTATCTCTAAAAGGCATTCATTCCTTCTTGTCCCTGCACCCACAGGTTCTATTTGGGCTTCCCTGCTGGCTCAGATGGTAAAGAATCCACCTGCAATGCGGGAGACCTGGGTTTGATCCCTCGGTTGGGAAGATCCCCTGGAGGAGGACCTGGCAACCCACTCAAGTATTCTTGCCTGGATAGAGGAGCTTGGTGGCCTACAGTCCAGGGGGTTTGCAAAAAGTCCAACACTACTGAGAGGCTAAGCACAGCACAGTCAGGTTCCAAGTAACAGCTATACCTCTGACAAACTGTGCTACCCTGGACAGCTCCCTTGGCTATGATGAGTCTCAATCTTCCCATGTTTAGAACAAAGTTAATGACAGTGGATTGTACATGATAGATGTATAGTTATAACAAAGTACAAAGGCACCAAGGTTATTACTATGGGCATATTTTAACTATCTTCAATATGCTTATTGTAAAAATTGTATACATATAATTCTCAAAGTAGCAATATAATAAGGGTTTCTATTTTGGAGGTCTTAGATTTTTATTGTCATGTAATAACACTCTAGGCTTCCCTGATGGCTCAACAGGTAAAGAATCCACCTGCAATGCAAGAGGCACAGGAGATACGTGTTTGATCCATGGATCAGAAAGATCCCCTGGAGAAGGAAATGGCAGCCCACTCGAGTATTCTTGCCTGAAAAATCCCATGGAGAGAGGAGCCTGGTGGACTACAGTCCAGAGGGTCGCAAAGAGTCAGACACGGCTGAATGACTGAACATGCAATACACTCTAGCTTTACATTTTTGCCTCAAGGGAGGTATAGAGAAGAAATATAACGCCCCAAATTTATTCTAAGAGACAAGAAGGAAGAGTTCTAGGATGAATGTGCTTCTTACTTTTCTGCTGTTTCAAACTTTTAGTGGCCTGAAGCAGCAGAATTTTCTAATAACCACTGCAAAATAAACATCCTAGTGATTGAATTAAAGAGCTATTCTTTGAATTTCCCACAACACTTAGCTCAGCCCCAAGATTCAATAGGATTCTATCTTATCCTATCCTATTGTTTCTAATCTCTTCTATTTATTCATTTACTCATAAAATATTTATTGAGAAACTATTTTGTGCCAGGCACTCTACTACGTGTGTTGATATGGCATAAATAAGACATAACACATGTCTACAAAGAGCTGATCATTTAAGTCAGATGCAGACATATAAACAACAAATATTTGCTATATCTCTACATTGGAGAGTTTCTTATGAACAACACAGCCTATGCTCTAGCTGTAGAGGAAGCCTGGTGTACAATACTGGGAGAAAACTCAAGAAGCCCCACTATCCTGAACTTGAATTTTTCTTGGTTCCTCAAAAAATTGAATAAATACTAGCTAACATTTCATGTTACTAATAAACACTGAACTAAATGCTTTAATGGACTATCCAATTAACCCTTACAACACTATAAATATGGATTTTATCATTATCCCCATTTTAAAGATGAGGACACTGAGGCTTAGAGAAGTTGAGCAACTTGTGTGCTCTCTTTCACCTAGAAGTCTTTTTTATGTGCTATATATATCCTTTGTTTTGAAAATGCCATCTCCTTATTTTTCACTGGTCCCCTCACTCACCCCTCCCCAAATGACTAGATAAACCTAACTCCCACCTGTGTTTCTGATTTTAGTTTGAATATCGCTTTCTCAAAATAGCTATCTTTGATCTCCAACACCACTTTCTCATAGCACAGGTACTCTGCAATCTTGGCTTACCATCAGGTACCAGAATTGCTTGTAGAATCGTCCTCTCCTTTACCAGCCATAATCTCCACAAAGGCCCTTCTGGTTTGGGTTTGTTTCTTTCACTAGCATTTTCCAAGAGTCCAGAAAAGGGCTTGGCACATAGAAGGTTTCAAAAAATATTTCTTAAATGAAAGAAGAGGGAGCACGTATACAAAACATTTCAGGCAGCCATCAAATTCAAAAGATCTCCAAGCACTTAATAAGAAATTCTTCCTGGGGTCTTATCATACTGTTTCCACAGATGGGAAAAGGACAGTCGATTGGTGGATTGCATCAGTTATCTTAGGCAAGTTGACATTTGTTGTACTGCAGGGGATTTCTCTTAGCACAATATTTCCTGGGAGGAGCAGGTAAATATTGAGACAAGATACACATCAAGTTTTTTTTTTTTTTTTTTTTTTTCCCTGCGAACCACTGTACAATAATCAATTCCAGAGATAACAAAGGCATTTGTTAACAGCTCCTTCTCCTTTTTCAAAGCTCAGTTCTCAGTCTGGCAACGTTACAAAGCTCAAGAAAAGAAGTGTTGTTAGCAGATGCCAACCACTTGTCAGAGGAAAAATCCAAAAGGCACTCTGCAAAACCTCAGCTTTTTTACATACAGATAGGCTTTCTGTCCCCCAGTTCATCAAAATTCCTGATGGAGTGGCTGGAGAAATGGAAAGTGAGGGCTTTACAAGACGATTAAATAAGAAAAAGCTCATTCCAGCAAAAAATCTCCCTGCACAGTCCTCTGGTTTTTAGGTTATATTTTCACAAACGAGTTCATGGCTAAGGACGTCAGTTTCCCTCCATCAGATTACTCTGCACATTAAATGTGCCGTCACTGTTAACATTTTTTGGTCGCCTGTGCTAGATTTCTCAGACAAAACTTTGTGTCTTTCACCTCTGTACCTCTGCCTCCCTGGGTAGCACATCAAAGTTTCCAAGGGTGTATATTCTCTGAGCAAATTAATGAACGGCATGAATGAACATTCAGTGGGTGAAGTCAGTGCAGCCCCTACTTGGAAGAGATACATAATTCATTCTTGGAAGGGTTTTTGCAAATTTTTACTAAGTACTTTTGGAATTCACCTATGTAAACAGATTAATAGGCTCAAAAACTGTTTTCAAAAGATAGGATCAGAATTGGGGATAGATTTTTCTTTTTATTCTTTCTGAAGAGAAGAAACTTTTTGTTTCGGGTTTAAACTGCAGTCTGATGAAGTCCAGTTGCCTCTGTATTCAACTGGACACAAGAGTGGGAGTCTAATATGTGAGTAGGCATAACAGATAAATGAGTGAATGGATGGATCTTCCTGTTCACTTTCCTTTGTCAGTGTCTGAGAGAACAGAGGCAAAACTGAATGAGAAGGCCAGGTTGAGGCAAGCTCACATCACACCTCATACCTTGGGCAGAATTATATTCTCCTGATTTAATTGCCAGAGGACAGAACTTCGTTGAGTCTCAGCGTTTTATACCCCAGCCATCATCACCACACTTTAATTGCTGTTCTTGGATGAAACACCATCACGGCCTTTCTTATATGTTCTCTGTATCTCTAGTGAGCAAGGAGGATGTAAGACCCTGGTCAAGGACCAAACCCAGCTATTTGTTCCCAGCCCCCTGATACACTGATTTCACAGTCAACCTTCAGAGCCAATGTCAGGAGAGGCTGATGGTCCAGTCATCTCCAGTCCATGAACTGCAGCTACATTAAGGCTGAAAGAATATCCCAGCCCTCTCTTATCTTTTCAAACCAGTCAACTATCTTATAGAAAGAGCAGAATGGAGTTTGCAGTTTCTGTGGGCACATCAAAGAAGTAGGACTCAACTTTCCCATGTGTACTGACTGGGGTTTTTCTTCTTCAGCTTCTTTCAGTCTCCCAATTTCCTATATGCTTGATTTCCCACCCCCACCCCCTCTTTTTTATGAGAGTTAGGAAACTTTGGAGAAAAAAATACATATGTATACATGTATATATATGTATATACATGTATATATAAATTCTAATTATGTAGAAAAAGAAGATAAGCTCTCTGAGTGCACCTAGTCATCCATGATGTGGGGATAATAATATTTAGGTATCAGAGCTCCAGGGAGGATCACGTTATATAATATAGTCACTGCTGAGCCTGAGTGTTTTTGCATTTGTTTTTGGTTTCTGCATAAAATTTACCACATTTGCCAGCTTAAAGCAACATCCATTTATTTTCTCAGAGTTCTGTAGGTGAGAAGTCTGGGAAGATTTGGCTGAGTTCTCTGCTTAGGGTCTCAGTCAGGGCATCAGCCAGACTGGGTTTTATCCTGAGGCTCTGGGAGGAATCAGCTTCTATGCCCCTTCAGGTTGTTGGCGGAGTTCAGTTCCCTGTGGTTGTAGAACTGGGGTTCCTGTCTCCTTGCTGGCCGGCGGGCACTGAGCTCAGTCCCTAAGGCAACTTGCATTCCTTCTCACACGACCCTCTCCACATCCGCAATGTAGTGCACTGACTTCTGACTTTCGAAACCTCTCCAAATTCTTGTATTGCCACAAACCAGAGAAAACTCTGCTTTTAAAGAGGCCATGTAATTAGCTTAGACTCACATAATCCACCTTTTGCCATATAAAATGACAAAATGTCATGTGAGAATGACATCTCATTATATTCATAGGTTCCAACCACATTCAGAGGGGAGGAAATTACATAAAGCAATGCCCCTGAAAGCCATTCTTAGAATTCTACCACAGTGTATCAGAATCACCTTGGAGCTTTTAAAAAATTATCGATTCTTCTCTACTGAAGACCCTCTGAATCAGAATGTCTACAATTGCGTCCTGGGAGTTTGTATATTTTAAAATGTCTTCGTGTAATCTAAACTTACCTGGTCTATGAATATAATATGAAAATCATTGAGTTAATATATTCAGAGAGCCTTGTACAGTGCCTGAGATATAACATGAACTAAACAAGTGTTACTTCCTGTTCCTCTTTCCTCTACTGTCTTGGCACTAAAAATGTGGTCCATTGACCAGTACGCCATCACTTAGGAATATCTGAGAAATAAAGAAGCACAGGAAATTACCTCACAGACTCAGAATCCGTATTGTAAAAAGATCTCCAGGCCTTTTCTCACATTGTCTTAGGAAGTTCTCCTAAAATGGACCCATATTAGAAATGCTACAATGTCATTTGAACTTACTATTTCCAAATGGATGTGTATATACAAACATTTCAGTTCTATTAGAATCAATTCAACTGAATCCCAGACCATTTTCTCACATTTATTGTTTACCTAGCACAGTGATAGATGGTATATGAAGAAAAAAAAAGAATTGTAAGTTATGATCATGGTTAACTAATGCTGTTATTGGAAGCATAAAATACAGAACAATTCAAGGAAGCAGGTTTGATAGAACATTTTGAGCATTGTAAGAGCATTTTATGTCAGAATAGACAGGGAGAAGACCTTGTGCTGGTTCTTGAGGTAGACATTCTTTAAAGCCTAGATCAAATGCTACTTCATTTGTTCATTCATTCTACAAGTACATTTGTTGAGCTCTCACAAGGTACTGGGCACTTAGAATAGACACTGTTCCTGAATTCCAGGGGCTTCCTGGCTCTCTACTTTGAACTCATGCTTTTATGGCATCATTCAGACATGTCCTTGTTGAGTGTATCAGGTTCCCATGAAAGATCTTACACACCACAGAGAGCAAGGGACATTTTTCTTGGTATCTACTTTAGTATGACAGTGCTTGACATTTGGTAAAGAGCTCAGTGAGTGAATGAATGAATGAATAAATGAATGACTACAAGAAAGAGAAGGGGCATTTCTGTGAGGAACATGCATGGATAAAGGTGTGGAGGGAAGCATGCCCACAGCTTCTTACAGAAAGAATTCCAACCTGATCTGATCTGAGGGTTCATCCTGGAACCATTGATGGAGAAAGGTTCATTGGAACTAGACTACAGAAAAAATGGAATTTTAGGATGGAAATTGTACTTTCCAATTAAATTCAACAGATATGTATTAAGCTGATGAGCAACAGGGCACTATACTATAGGATATTGAGGGAAACTTTGACATATGGTTTGGAAACCTTCAGTGTCAATACTTTATAAAGGTGAATCACATAGATCAAGTGGCCCTAAACAGAAAAGATTAATGTGGCAGAGATGGAGGCAGCAAGACAATGTATAGGTGTGTGCACACACATGTGCATATTTACCATGTGTATTTGAGGGTTGTAAGGAGAGAGGTATCATAGCAGTCCAAGAAAAAAAGCATGAGCAGATGCTCAATATGGAAAAATTCCCATTTCAAGCAAGCCAGAACAGTTAAAAATAGATTGATAGGCCAACTCTATCCCAACAGAGCTCTGAGAAAACATCCTTGGAATGCTGATATATAGTTCACTCACTCATGCATTCGTTCTTGCATTTATTCAACAAATAGTAACTCCATGCTGGGCACTGTGCTAAGGTCTGGGATTACAGAGATGAATAAAATGAGGTCTCCTGCAAAAGCCCTTCCAAAAAAAGCCCTTCCAAATTAAAGCTATTCACTCTGTTAGAGGATTAATCGTGTTACCGATAAGATGAAATTGCTCAAAATTGAAGATGAAAAACTCCTTCTGCACGTTCTTTAAGCTTCCATTGAAAGTCTGATATTTTCTAGCTCAGCAATGTGTTTAAATGGAAGGCAGGCAGATAAACCTGGTGCTGAATCCATCTGTTACTAACTACCTGAGTTTATGTCAGTTTCTTCATTTGTAAGTGGCTATGATTCCTACATTACAGGACTGCTGTAAAACTTAAAAGAAATGATCAACGTATGTGAAGTGCCTAGGTAAGTATATGGCACATCTTTGAGAGGATGAACCTACAAAATGCAACATCCAGGCTACATCGCTGACTGGCTTCTAGTCACATTTGGCCAATGGTGGGACACCAACAGAATCACAGGGGAAAAGGAGAAAGAAATTGGGATGTGTTTTCCCCATTTCTTTCATGCTCCCTCCCCACTTTATCACCGCACCCCTGGTAGTAGCCACATTCCTGTGAGAGGCTAGGTCCCACCAACAGCCCCAGCCCCACTCTGGAACGTGCACGAGGCTCCTCTCCTTGCTCCTTGAAGCAGTGGTAATGTTTCCTGCGTTGCTTACCCCTGCCTGAGTCCTTCACCATCCACTGTTGGCTTCTTTAACTCTCCTCAGATCTCTGTGAGTCCCTTTGTTAGCCTCATCAGTTAAACCATCTAGGTTGAATTATAATTCCTATCAGTATTTTGACTAGTACAAAGATATTAAATTTTACCAGCAAGGCCGCAACTTCTTAAAGTGTCTTTCATGAGTTATTCTGTGGAAAAGAGGTTTCTATGGTCAAATAAGTTTGGAAATGCTGTATATTTGATCTCCTTCTTTGAGAGTCACAATATATATTAACATATTAAAAGTTCAGAGAAGCCTGAAATGAAGAAATGTGTTTAATTTTATTTAACAGCATTTTCTATACTCATTTGACCATGAAACTATTATTTCATGTAACACCTATTAACATCCCACACTTGAGGAAATGCTGAACTAGGCTAAACTAATAAGATAATTTGTCACATTTATAGTGGTTTGAGGGCAAAAGAACATTGGATTTGGAATCAAGATTTGCTACCTCTTGTCCTGGATCTGCTACTGACTCATGGAAGTCCTTGGGCAGACACCGCACTGAAACTCAGTCTCCATGGCGAGGCTGGAGAAATGATCTGTATTTTTTCCCTCCTACAAATCTGACTCCAGTGCACACTCATAATGTTTTCATCAACAAGAGCAATCTTGGCAGTTGGGACAGACGTATCTCAGGCATGTTTTGCTTTGTTTCTTTTGCAACTGCAGCTTTTCACCCCCTAGAATTTTACTTCTTCACAGTTTTCGTATCAGTCAAGACTCCAGAATTTCAGAAGCACTTGTATCAAACTACACAGAAATGTTTATAAAGCAGTGTTCCACCATTTTTTAACGTTCTTTCCACTCTTGCACACTACAGTTTCTGCAACAGAAAAGGGATGGTACTGAAGGTTTCTCCAGGAAGGTCTTATGATGAGCTGAAAGTACTACTTATCATTGGTTACTTATGCATCAGAGAGGGGAGAGCTCCCCAAAGAGTCTTGTAATACAGTGAGTCAGAATCCCTAACTCTCAGACTACCTTGGGGGTTCAACGGTGAAGAACCTGCCTGCCAATGCAAGGGGCAGGGGTTTGATCCCTGGTCCAGGAAGATCCCACATGCTGCAGGGCAACAAGGCCCATGTGCACCACAACTATTGAGCCTGTGTGCAGCAACTATTGAAGCCTGCACACCTAGAGCTCATGCTCCGAAACCAGAGAAGCCACTGCAGTGAGAACCCTGCACACTGTAAGTAGAGAGCAGCCCAAACTCGCCACAACACGAGAATGCCCTCAGGCAACATCAAAGACCTGCCGCAGCCAATAAATGAATAAATAAAGAGGTGCTGTTGTGGCCTTCCTAAAAAAAAAAAAAGAAGAATCCCTCATTCTCATATGGTCTAATCCAGAAAGGCAATGCCTGAACACATTTAAACTCTTGATGATGACTCTAGTGATGTTAGAGTCAAGGCATCAAATAGCTTCCTAAATCCTAGAAAATCCAGCAAGAAAGAGCTGTGTCTCTGGCCACCAGAACAATCCCACAGACATTTCACTCTCCTTGGCTGATATTATTCCATCCACAAAACAGAGTCCAGATATTTCTCTCCACGAGGCGAATTGTAGCTCACAGGAAATTGAATTGAATACAGATTTCAGTTCTCAGAGTTTTAGATAAAAATGTAAATGAGGAGCAAGATAATAATTAAACAAATCATTCACAGGAATTTTTATGGCCTACTTAAAAACCATCAGCACAATTCAAGACACAAGCAAGACATTCTGAGTCCTCAAAATAATTGATCTGTGACAAGGCAAACACTCATCTAATCACAATACTAAAGCTGAATCAAAGGAGCAGAGGGTTCCCTAGTTTCTCATACTTTTACTGTTTTCCCCCTAGATATTTAAGGAGAAGGTGATGCAGAAAATTCCAAAAGGAAAGATCAGCATGATAGTTTCATTTTACAAGGTGATAGGATCTATCATCCAAATTCAACACTATCTGAGATGGTGATGACTCAAATTACATGTAAAACAAAGCCATCCTTTCCAAATGGGGACAAAGAGAGGTAGGTGCTCTGTGAAATGACTGTTTCCCATGTAGTTAAAAAATAAGAGTGTCCTCTCCAAAGATGACTTAAAATTTCCTTAGTGTACAAATCAAAATGCTGAATGCACTTCATGACTGTTGACTACTGTTTGGAATTAGAATTGTGATGCACATATTTGACTGGTTCCATCCCAAATTGTCACATTTCTGCATAATATACCACTTTGTTGTTGTTTAGTCACTAAGTGTATCTGACTGTTGCGAGCCCATGGACTATAGGCCAACAGGCTCCTCTGTCCATGGGATTTTCCAGGTAAGAATTCTGGAGTTGCCATTTCCTTCTCCAGGAGATCTTCCCAACCCAGGGATTGAACCTGGGTCTCCTGCATTGCAGGCCGATTCTTTACCACTGAGTTACCAGGGAAGCCCCTATATACCACTTGAGACAGAGCTAAAAGCCATTTTAGATGAGTTCAATGTAAATGCAGATGTTCATCAACGTGGATGTTTGAGAAATGTAACTTTGGCTAGGAAGTGCCTACAGTGTAGGCTGGGGAAATAGAGTCATGCGAAAGAGAAAATCTGTATTGCAGAGAGCAAAGGATGACAGCCATTAAAAGCAGAGGAAGCAGGAGACTAGGGCAGATAATGTCTACAGATACATGTTTCTACAGATGAGACAGTAAATCCAGAGACATGCTATCTGAGTCCACTGGTGAGTAAGTGGCAGAGCCAGGGCAACACCTAAGAATGGACTACTAGGCTGGTTCTCTTCCCAGAACACTTTGTTGACCCTCAGCCAGGTTCTGGCCCATGCAGTTTTAGGACAGGTCAGCTATAAGGAAAACGGTACTGGTCTCCTAACTTCTAAGGCCTGTGGAGGGTCATTCCAGGGGAAGAAAGGCAAAGCTGTTAGCAGCTTGATTTAATTAGGGACATATTTTTACTTAGAAAAAATACCCTCCTCTTACCATTTTGCTTAGCATGTTCATACATTTATATTTATGGTGCACAAAGGAATTAGATTCTGCAGCAAAAAATACACTAAAATCCTTCTTCCTTGCCTTTATGAGTTTGGGTTTAAGGACAGTCTTCTCTATTTATTGCACAGAGCAGGAGGGTTTGCTTTATTTCTCCAGGAAGCACTGAAGTCCTTGACCTCTCTGGGAAGTTCATCATATGCTTCTGTGTGTTACTTTTGGACTCTGTATAGGACCTAGGTTAGAAGTTATCACTTAGATTGCATTTATAGTGGAGGCAAAGTGGTCAGGAACTTGTAGTCAGACAGATCTGGGATCAAATCCTAATCTACTAATAATGATTCTGGACACTTTTGCATCATAATTTCCTCATTAAAAAAAACCGGGGCAATAGCTTCACCAAAAAGTGTGTAGTAGATGCTGTTGGTTCCTGAGCTGGGTACCTTCCCTTAGCTGCCCTGAATGTTGGCTGCCACACCCCCATCAATCATTTGTGTAACAATCCCCTTCTTAAGCCTCTAAGTCTAGGGAATCAACTAAAGACAGAGTTGTGAAGATTAAATGATAAACCAGTCTACACACTGCCCAACATGGGTAAACTATTCCCAAATAGTAGCTATTATCATATTATCAGCCACATATCTGAAACCTTTAAGACAATTCCTAACACTGTGGGTATGCTGTGTGTGTTCAGTCATGTCTGACTCTTTGCTACCCCATGGACTGTAGCCCACCAGTCTGCTCTGTTCATGAATTTTCCAGGCAAGAATACTGGAGTGGGTTGCCATTTCCTTTTCCAGGAGATCTTCCTGTCCCAGGGATTGAACCCACATCTCTTACTACCAGCACAACCAGGGAAGCCCTTTGAGGTGCTCAGTAAATTATACAAAGTGAGGCTACATGAAATCATGCCTTGCCATCAATGCATTTGATCTATGCGTGCACGCTAAGTCCTTTCAGTTATGTCCAACTCTTTGCAACCTATGGACTGTAGCCCACCAGGCTCCTCTGTTCATGGGATTTTCCAGGCAAGAATAGTGGAGTGGGTTGCCATTTCCTTCACCATGGGATCTTACTAACCCAGGGATCGAACCCACATCTCTTATGTCTCTTGCACTGACAGGCAGGTTCTTTACCATTAGCACCATCTGGGAAGCCCATCTGATCTGATCTGAATACCTTAAATATCCATGGAAGTGTCTGTATTGACCTTGATCTCTATCATCTCCAAATAACAATTATCCCTCTATCCATTTCTATATATTTTCCTTTAAGCATATTAGCCATAAAAATGCCTACTGTATTCCTAAAGACAAGATGTCCACAGCAGAGAGAGAAAAAATACAGTTTCTATTCTCAAGATGGAGAAGGCAATGGCATCCCACTCCAGTACTCTTGCCTGGAAAATCCCATGGACGGAGGAGCCTGGTGGGCTGCAGTCCATGGGGTCGCTAAGAGTCAGACACAACCGAGCGACTTCACTTTCACTTTTCACTTTCCTGCATTGGAGAAGGAAATGGCAACCCATTCCAGTGTTCTTGCCTGGAGAATACCATGGACGGGGGAGCCTGGTGGGCTGCCGTCTCTGGGGTCGCACAGAGTCAGACACGACTGAAGTGACGCAGCAGCAGCAGCATTCTCAAGAAGTAGAAATGTGTTCACAGATTTACTATCAACATAAAAGAACAATGCACATCAATAGATTTCAGGAAGTATTTAGGGAAAAAACATTAAGGTATTTATATGTTTACAGTTTTATAAGTAACCACATTAATGGGATATTGATCTATTTAAAGTATTTACTTGCTTTTTCTCCTCTTAAAATACTGGAGTATTGATAATACTAAGAAATCTGAGCAATGCAAAGGACCAAACCTATATTTTGAAAATTTATAATCGCATGCTCTCACAAGTACGTAATAAAATTAAACAAGGTTCTGACACTTGATTCAGTTGTTGTAACTTGTGGGATACTTTTGCCAGGAAAATTAGCGGTTCTTCAGGTTTGCTTCCATTTACACAACCATGAAAACAAGTCAATCTCCCCTCATTCCTCTCGCTTTATCTATATCTGCTAAATAAACCAAACCTTATTTAAGGACAGGCAATATATAATGAACTAACTTTATAAATATGGGTTCACTTTTTGTTTCCATTAGCAAGTATGAACTTTCATGTCCCATTGTTTGTTCCAGAGAATATTACAAGCTCAGGTCAGAAGTTTTAGGGAGAAGAAGTTCAGCTTCATGACTCGGTAGGGAAGTATTTAGCCAGAAAGACGCATCCTATATAAAAGTGTTTGTATTCATGATGGAATTCAACAGTTGAGAAAAAAAAGGGTGGGCACTCTTCATAAGGCAAGTGTGCCATTCCAACAAAATAATTCTCCTTCAGAACCTTTAGTGTTTGAGGCAGATAAAAACAAAGGGACTCTAGGGTATATTTGGGAGCGCCAGAACATGAACATATCCTTAACTACATATTATAATGATTCCGGATGCTCTGACACCTGGAAATGTTGGGGTACTAAGAAGGGAAGCATCGGGTGTAGGAGAAGGGAGGTTGTAGCCTGTGCTCAGTAGGGAAATGAAAGATAAGTAAGGAGGACAGTGGCCTGGGCCCCCAGCCTAGGAAGCAAGGAGGCATCACAAGATGGTACTGCCTAGCTTTTTTCCATGGAAAATAGCCAACCCAATCATTTAGTATTCAGATTTATAGGCCTAATCTTTGGCTAAGGAAATCATGGCAGAGAGAAAGGAATGTCAAATAACTTGCTGGAGGTCACATGTACTAAAAAAATTACTGTTGGCCATCAAACTGCAATTTCTATAGAGTGCCATATGTTTTATGCAGAGTTTCTATGAGATGAGAAAACTGGGTCTCCGACAAGCTAATTGAAGTACTCAACGTGTTACTAGTTCTCAGGGTTAGAGCCCAGGACTTTTGCCCAAATGATGAATTTCTTCATGAACACAAACACTTTCATCTCTTGTAATAGGATATTTCTTTCTAGCTAAATACTTGCCTACAGAGCCATGACTGCCTGCTAAGTTCTGGCTCTTAACTGCTAGGTAATACTGGCCAACATCATATTATAAACCACCTATCTATTCACTCAGCTCCTTTATCTATTGTGAGCTCTTCAATGGGAGGAACTCTGTCTTGTTATCCCTATATTCTAGGATAAGCCATAGGGCTTGGCTCAAAAATACTTTTTGAATAAACGAATGGACTAGATTAAACTGTATATAGGATACACTTGGTTCTCAGGCTTATAAACAGCGCAATCATGAATACAAAATGAAAAAAAAGTGCACATTTTATATTATGTGTAACATTTCTCATAGTGCCTTTATCTATCTATACAATTTCCCATTCTTTTGTGACGATCTCCCTGACCTTCATCCAAAGTGATCACACCTTCTACTAAACTTTGTTAATGTATTTATTACAATAGAAAGAGGCCAAAGAGAACAATGGACCAGGCTTTCTCTTGGATGAAGATCAGCCTTCATCTGTGAAATGGTGACACTTTCTCCCACTTATTTAATATGTATTGAGTGATTTCTGGGTACATGTATATATGTGCGTGGTCCAAAAGCAAAAGGAGGAGCAGGACATGGTTCATGTCTCAGAGATTTTATAACTTAGTGGGGGAGACAGACATGGAAGCAGATAATTACAACGCAGTGCAGAAAGTGCTATCTTAAAAACTATGTGCCACGGGGCCAGAAGAAACCTGCTGGGCCCAGCCCTGGGGTTTTAGGGAGAATCTCTTCAATGTAATGGCTAAGAGTTCAGGCTTTGGACCCAAAGCCTTGAGGTCAAATCTCAGCCTGACCACTTTGCCCTTGTGTGACCTTAGGCAGTTTACTCAATGCAGTGGTCTCTTCCCATTTCCCTGTCTGTAAAATGGGAATAATATCTCCTCCAACCTCAGAAGTTTGTTCTGAAGATGAAAATAGTAAATAAGATCTCAAATTTAGCTCTCCCTAACACATAGTAAAAGTCTGATTGAGGCTTCACAAAAGTTGTGTCTTGAAGAGTGAATTGGAATTTGTTGAAGAAACAAACAAAAAAAAGTATTATATGGAGAAGGCCTTCCAGGCAGAACAAACAGAATGCAAAATAGTTGTGATGCGTGAAGCTTTCAGTATTTCGATTTTTAAAAAGATGGTAAAAAATACACTTGACATCGCAATTTGGTACACACATAGCTAAAACCATAGTTTAGTAAAACAATACTTACTCTTACTGTGTCAAACATATTCTGATTTATTCCAATCTATTCTAATTTTTTTAATGTTGGTTGAAGTCCATTGAGTTAATTTTGTGACCCCTTAGTGGGTTAAGATAGAGAAGGCAATGGCACCCCACTCCAATACTCTTGCCTGGAAAATCCCATGGATGGAGGAGCCTGGTAGGCTCCAGTCCATGGGGTCGCTAAGAGTCGGGCACGACTGAGCGACTTCACTTTCACTTTTCACTTTCATGCATTGGAGAAGGAAATGGCAACCCACTCCAGTCTTCTTGCCTGGAGAATCCCAGGGACAGAGGAGCCTAGTGGGCTGCCCTCTATGGGGTCGCACAGAGTCAGACACGACTGAGATGACTTAGCAGCAGCAGCAGTGGGTTAAGACCCACAATCTGGAAGACATCTATTTTAGAAAACAGTAAGTGCTGTGGTTGTACATAGCTGAAGTGCTGAGCACAACAGGAATAACCCTGATTATGCTACACTTCGGGCCTGGCCTGAGGCCCTAATATGAATGAGAGTGATTGGAGATGAAGTAGAAAAGAAAGTCAGGGTCCTTACTCTAAAGATCCTCGTAGAAAAGGGTTGATGGGAATGTAAATTGCTGCAGCCATGTGGAACACAGTATGGAGTTTTCTCAAAAAACTGCAGTTGCCATATGATCCAACAACCCTTACTGCTACACATAAACCCAGACAAAACTATCTTTCAAAAAGATACACAAACCCCTATGTTCATAGCAGAACTATTTATGATAGCTATGATACAGAAACAATCTAATTGTCTCTGGACAGATAAATGGATAAAGAAGAAGTGGTACATGTACACGATGGAATATTACTCAACCATAAAAAAGAATGAAACGATGTCATTTGCAGCAACATGGATGGACCTAGAGATTACAGCATGAAGAGAAGTCAGATGCCGAATATCACATGATATCACTTTTACGTGGAATTGAAAATGTAACACAAAGGAACCAGGCTACAAAATAGAAACAGACCTACAGACACAGAGAGCAGACTTGTGGCTGCCAAGGGAGAGAAGGGGCAGAGGGAAGAACTGGGAGTTTGGGGTTAGCAGCTGCAAACCATTATATATAGAATGGATAAACAGCAAGGTGCTGCTGTGCAGCACAGGGAACTAGAGTCAATACCCTGTGATAAACCAGAGTGAGAAAGAATATATGTGTGCCTGTGTGATTAAAAAAATACTAAAGACCCTCGTAAAGCAAGTTCCTCAGGCCCAGCTCGATCCGCAGGTGCTGAGGAACCACCGTAGAGTTCTGACACAATCAGCTTTAAGGGTGTGGGTGATTGCCCTGGTGGTTGTGTACAGGATGGCTTTGGAGGAGCCAGGACCAGAGGGATGTCACAGAGTTATGCACTGATGAAAGCTCTGAATGATTGCTCGATTCCATTATGATAAACTTGGCAGTAAATGACACACCTCCTCCTAAAATTCAGTGCCTTTTCCAGCATGTTGGAACCTCTATCCTCTTTACGGTTGTTCCAAGATTTGTCTGGGTTGGGTGTCATCACTGACTCGATGGACATGAGTTTGAGTAAGCTCCAGGAGTTGGTGATGGACAGGGCAGCCTGGTGTGATGCAGTCCATGGGGTCGCAGAGTCAGACACGACTGAGCAACTGAACTGAACTGAACTGAACTGAGAGAAAGTCCAGGGTCTCAGGGCTACATGAGTAGATCTGCTTTCCAAGGGTAAAAGCATTTGGTAGTTACAGTATAAGAGAGGCTTGTCATGATGAATTTTATTTTTAGCAAGTGATTTGAAAATATTATGCACCTAATCTGAACTCTAACCTATGGGAAATGATTTTTCATAAAGAGAAATGTAATGCATTTTCTGAAACAGTATGAAATTTAAGTGGCTATCCAAGGCTACTTTGATAAAATTATCTGCTGATATTTGATGCCAGGGACTATTTGCAAGCAAGGTTTTTGGCAAATTAGGATTTAATGGTTCAAGAAACTAGCATTTAATGAGTGCCTACTGAATGCTACTGCTTTTATACATATTATGATCACTTAAAAAGACTGTTGGATGAACAGAATTCCTATTCTTTCAGTAAGTCTAATAACTAAACTTACTAAAGTACCTATAAGTTTAAAGACCATGAATGGCTCGCAGACTTTTCTGTAGAACACCTGTATACCTGCATTCACACTGGGTGAATTATACACTCACCATGTATTTGTTTACTCAAATTATACTTGTTATTTTTATCCTGTAATCTACTAAGTAACATGCACAGTGATGCAATATATTCACAAAAAGAAATTTCTTTTTATGAAATCTAAGTTGAATGTTTTGGAAAGACTTGATAACATAAATGAACTGCCTAATAAAATGTTGAATTAAGTTGGAATAGGACACTATAAAGGATAGAAGGAAGTGGTAAACGTTTAAAGTGTTGTTAAAATATGCATTCTACTTTAAAGAATCTGACACTGAAAAATATTTTAAAATGCTTTATACATATCATTCATGCCAGGGGTCTGGTCAGTGGGCTATGGTCCTCCAAGAGAAGCCCTGGGCTATAGATGAGAAGATTGATTTTAAAAAAGATTATATTTATTTTGAAATAAATTATTTAGTGTCTGTACAGATTATTTTTATTCATGTCCAACTCTTTGCAAACCCATGGGCCTTCCAGGCTCCTCTGTCCATGGAATTCTCCAGGCCAGAATACTAGAGTAGGTAGTCATTTTCTTATTCAGGTGATCTTCCCAACCCAGGGATCAGATCCAGGCCTCCCGCATTGCAAGCAGATTCTCTACCGTCTGAACCATCAGGGAAGCCCTGGAAGTAGCACGAGTACTCATTTTTGCTAATGAATCTGCATTTGGGGCCCTTCTGGGTGGGACAGCTCACCTCTGCTGCACTCCGAGACAGCTGGGGCAGCTGGAAGTTTGGGGCGGGGAGTCATGTGTAGGATAGTGCATTCACACTTGGCAAGGGAAGGTGAGAGGATGCTAACAGCTCCCAGCTGGCACAACAGGGGATGTTGTGCATCTTTTCCTCTCTCTGCCTGGCTTCTCCACATGGTCTCTCTAGCACGGTGGCTTCAGAGGAGCCAGAGTTCTTACAAATCAGTTCTGGACTCCCGAGGGATCAGAAAAAAGAGTAAGCCTAGTAAAAGTTGTATTGCTTTTTACAATCTAAACTCACACGTGTCCTTTCCACTGTAACCTACCCATCAGGGCATTTACAAATATGCACCCATGTTCAAGAGGACACAGCATGGATCCTGCCTCAGATGCACATTCCAAGTAGACCACATGGGATGAGAATAGTTGGCCATCTTTGGAAAATACTATCTGCTATACATGTTTTAACTTATTATCCTTTTTTTCCCCAATAAGTGGCTAAGAATCCTGATGCATGCAAAGCTAAGTCACTTCAGTTGTGTCTGACTCTGTGGCCCTACGGCCTGACAGGCTTCTCTATCCATGGGATTTTCCAGGCAAGAATACTGGAGTGGGTTGCCATGCCCTCCTCCAGGGGATCTTCCCGACTCAGGGATTGAACCTGTGTTTCTTTTGTCTCCTGCATTGGCAGGTAGGTTCTTTACCACTAGCACCACCTGGTAAGCCCAAAGACCCTGATACCATTAGATAAAAGGAATTTCATTGGAATTAATTCTTACAACAAACCTACTAGATGGGCGCCATGCTGGGGACCAGGAAGCCAAGGCTCAGAGAAACAGTCTGACTAAAGCCTGCTCTCTCCCCATTAACACTTGCTGCATTTCTTCCTCTGATAAGGCATGAAGCTTGTGTTTTCTATATGTAAACATTATGTTCCTCCCAAGACCTATAAACCAGCCCAACCCACTGGGACATCAAAAAACCTAGATGGACAAAATGGAGTGTGGATTATTTCAGTTCCATAGCACATCACACAGCACCTGTATTAGCGTCTCCAATTTTCTGGTATACATTAGAATCATCTGGGAAACCTTCTAAAAATTTCTGATTTCCACATTGCATCCTATACCAATGAAATCACAATGTCTGTGGGGAGAAGCCAGGCATCAGTCATTCTTAGATGATCCGAAAGTGAAGATCCCAAAGATGGGATTCTTAGATGATCCCAAAGTGAAGCAAAGTTAGGGAGCTATAATCCAGATTCTCTCTGATCTAATCCCTCTTCAAGTTTCTACAAAGCCTTGCCTCGCTGTCTCTTTCTCTCTCATTTTTGCTACTGTTCTTGGCATCTCTGGTTCTCTTCCAAGGTGCTTACCCCAGGGGTTTTGATCAGGTAGTATCTTCAGCCCACACCTCAGACCCTAAAATGCAGCAGAGAGCCATATAACTTATAGCCCTGCTATTTGTATCTCAGCTTTCTCATCCACATTATAGGAAAACGACAATGACAATAATAATACCTCCATTGCCATGTTATCATAAGGATTAAAAGAGATAATGTGGGACATATTCAATAAGTCTGTTAAAATATTTGTTGAATGGATGAAAAAAAATGGAATCATTTCATAAATTTCTTTTATGACCAAAGAAATTAAGTCAACATGAATCTGGTTTCAGGTATTAAACTTGGATTAAATATTAATTTTAGGACACATTTGTTTTAAATTTAACACATGGCTTCATGAATAACACTATAAAGAACCCATTCCTTAAAATATTAATATAAATATCTATGCACAAGGGGAAATAATTAGGGGATTTTATCTCCTCTGATGAATGGGAAAAAAGGCCATTTAAAAATATTACTTTCTCCCTTTCATACGGAGAGTGGAGGTGAAGCACAAGAAATCCAAGTTCACATGCAAGGGCCATGATAAAAAATGCAGGTGCTGTGAAACATTTATAAGGGCCTCGCATAAGGCAGTATGTAGGCTTGAATCTGAAATGACATTTTGGCATAAAACAGATCTCCCACAGGCAGATTTGAAACTTCCAGAAAAGTCTGAAAATGACATCTTTCAAAATGAACAATCATCAAATATGCCCAAGTCATTACCTCAAAGTACTTTGCTAATGAGACAGGCTGAAGAAATGGCTAAAAATAATTGACCCCAGTTTTACAGCTGAAAGTTGTAAAAAAAAAAAAACACCAAAAAAAAAGCTATTGCAGGGTACCAACCTAGAATTAGGCATTGGCAACTGTTTGGCATATTAAATACAAACGTTAGGACATGTCTGGCTCAGTAGAGACCACTGCCAATAGCTTTTTACTCATGGATTTCAAATTGCTTTACAAATGACTTGATGTCATCTCTTCTCCTGTAAATTTTATTCCCCTTATACAGTGCCATGGTTTTCTTTTTTTAAAGACATTCACCCCAATGTATAATGAGATGTTTGCTCCAATATCTGATTAGGTCCTTGAACAATGCTGAAAATGAGGCAAGGCAGATTTTATTGTTCCCATTTTGTAGATAAAGACATTGAGGTCTGGAGAGGTTAATAACTTGCTTACATCTTTCAAAGTCTTTCAAACGGCCTGCTCTGTCTCAGCTAAACAAAAACCACAGCACAGCATGGGTACCTGTATAAGTGTTTTTCAGGAAGGAAGTCAAGATAGGAAGAAGGAAATTAATGTCTATGGAGCACTTATTATGTGAACTATTGGACACAATGTGCAGAATTGCTTCTGGTGTGTTAAATGTAACAAGTAGGCTATAAACTGGTTGTACCTAATCATCTCAACTTAAAAGCATGCAGAGGAAAAACACAGAGAAAACCAGGTACTCTTCTAGACCCTGGAACTTGGCCGTGGAAAGACAGCCGCAACCCCTGCCCTGTGCTGCATATGTGCTGGAGGTGCAAAGGACAGTAGAGAGGAAAACCAATTCACCCGTCAGTCAAGAGTATTTCCTGCGGTGAAAGTGCCACGGTGACTCTGGGAAAAAGATGATAAGAAATGCACAGGTTGCGAGTGGGGGAAAGATGGGCAAATTTGAGCATAACCAGAAGGATGCTAAAGAAGAACACCTGTACATGGTCTCAGAAAGAAGCATGTTAGGGCAGGAAACATCGAGAATAGAAGCCCATGGTAGGAATGAGCTTCAAGAAATGGAGGAACAGTCTAAAGGTCAATGTCACAAGAAGAACCAGAGATGAGGAGGACAGAGGAAATACGAAGTCAGGGGCCAGATTGTGATGGGCCTCGCAGGCTGTGTAAGTTGTCTGAATTTTATTAGAATGTGACGAGTAACGTCAGAATTTCTTCAATACAAGTGTCCTCCCTTACCCTATGGGATACGTTCCAGAACCTCCGTGGATGCCTGAAACCACATACGGTACCACAGTACCAAACCCTGCGTATACTGTGTTATTACCTATGCTTGTTGTTGTTTTCAATTGGGTGTGACTCTTTGTGACCCCATGGACTGCAGCACGCCAGGCTTCCATGTCCTTCACCATTTCCCAGAGCTTGCTCAAACTCATGTCCATTGAGTCAGTGATGCCATCCAGCCATCTCATCCCCTGTTTTCCCCTTCTCCTCCTGCCTTCAACTGTTCCCAGCATCAGGGTCTTTTCTAATGAGTCAGCTCTTTGCATCAGGTGGCCAAAGTATTGGAGCTTCAGCTTCATAATCAGTCCGTCCAATGAATATTCAGGATTGATTTCCTTTAGGATTGACTGGTTTGATCTCCTTGCAGTCCATGGGACTCTCAAGAGTCTTCTCCAACACCACAGTTCAAAAGCATCAATTCTTTGGCACTGAGCTTTCTTTATAGTCCAACGCTCACATCCATACATGACTATTGGACAAACCATAGCTTTGACTATACAGAGGTTTGCTGGCAAATCAATGTCTGCTTTTTAAATATGCTGTCTAGGTTGGTCATAGCTTTTCTTCCAAGGAGTAAGCATCTTTTAATTTCATGGCTGCAGTCACCATCTGCAGATTTTGGAGCCCAAGAAAAGAAAGTCTGTCACTGTTTCCATTGTTTCCCCATCCATTTGCATTTAAGTGATGGGACCAGATGCCATGATCTTAGTTTTTTGAATGTTGAGTTTTAAGCCAGCTTTTTCACTCTCCCCTTTTACCTTCACCAAGAGGCTCTTTAGTTCCTCTTCGCTTTCTGCCATAAAGGTGGTGTCATCTGCATATCTGAGGTTATTGATATTTCTCCCTGCAATCTTGATTCCAGTTTGTGCTTCATCCAGCCCAGTATTTCACATGATGTACTCTTCATATAAGCTAAATAAGCAGGGTGACAATATGCAGCCTTGATGTAGTCCTTTCTCAATTTGGAACTAGTCTGTTGTTTCATGTCTGGTTCTAACTGTTGCTTCTTGACCTGCATACAGGTTTCTCAGGAGGCAAGTAAAGTGGTCTGGTATTCCCATCTCTTTAAGAATTTTCCACAGTTTGTTGTGATCTACACAGTCAAATGATTTATCATAGTCAATGAAGCAGAAGTAGATGTTTTTATGGAATTCTCTTGCTTTTTCAATGTTCCAGCGGATATTGGCAATTTGATCTCTGGCTCCTATGCCTTTTCTAAATCCAGCTTGAACATCTGGAAGTTCACAGTTCACATACTGTTGAAGCCTAGCTTGGAGAATTTTGAGCATCATTTTACTAGCGTGCAAAATGAGTGCAACTGTGCAGTAGTTTGAACATTCTTTGGCATTGCCTTTCTTTGGGATTGGAATGAAAACTGATGTTTTCCAGTCCTGTGGCCCCTGCTGAGTTCTCCAAATTTGCTCACATATTGAGTGCAGCATTTTCACAGCATCATCTTTTAGGATTTGAAATAGCTCAGCTGGAATTCCATCACCTCCACTAGCTTTGTTTGTAGTGATGCTTCCTAAGGCGCACTTGACTTCAAACTCCAGGATGTCTGGTTCTAGGTGAGTGATCCCATCATCATGATTATCTGAGTCATTAAGATCTCTTTTGTATAGTTCTTCTGTGTATTCTTGCCACCTCGTCTTAATATCTTCTGCTTCTGTTAGGTCCATACCATTTCTGTCCTTTACTGCACCCATCTTTGCATGAAATGTTCCCTTGGCATCTCTAATTTTCTTGAAGAAATCTCTAGTCCATTCCCTTTCTATTGTTTTCCTCTATTTCTTTGCACTGCTCACTAAGGAAGGCTTTCTTATCTTTCCTTTGGAACACTGCATTCAGATAGGCACTTTTCTCCCTTTTCCCCCTTACCTTTTGCTTCTCATTTTTTCTCAGCTATTCTAAGGCCTCCTCAGATAAATATTTTGTTTCTTGCATTTCTTTTTCTTGTGGATGGTTTTGATCACCACCTCCTGTACAACGTTATGAACCTCTGTCCATAGTTCTTCAGGCACTCTGCCTATCAGATCTAATGCCTTGGATCTATTTGTCACTTCCACTGTATAATCATAAGGGATTTGATTTAGGTCATACCTGAATGGCCTAGTGGTTTTCCCTATTTTCTTCAATTTCAGTCTGAATTTGGCAATAAGGAGTTCATGATCTGAGCCATAGTCAGCTCCTGGTCTTGTTTTTGCTGACTGTATAGAGCTTCCCCATCTTCAGCTGCAAAGAATATATTCAATCTGATTTCATTATTGACCATCTCGTGATGTCCATGTGTAGAGCCATCTCTTGTGTTGTTGGAAGAAGGTGTTTGCTATGATGAATACATTCTCTTGGCAAAACTCTGTTAGCCTTTGCCCTGCTTCATTCTGTACTCAAAGGTCGAACTTGCCTATTGTCAAACTTGACTTCCTACTTTTGCATTCCAGTCCCCTAAGATGCAGAGGACATCTTTTTTTGGTGTTAGTTCTAGAAGGTCATGTAGGTCTTCATAGAACTGTTCAACTTCAGCTTCTTCGGCATTAGTGTTTGGGGCATAGACTTGGATTACTGTGATATTGAATGGTTTGCCTTGGAAACGAACAGAGGTCATTCTGTCATTTTTGAGATTGTACCCAATTACTGCATTTTGGACTCTTTTGCTGACTATGAAGGCTACTCCACTTCTTCTAAGGGATTCTTGCCCACAGTAGTAGATATAAAGGTCATTTATATAAAGGTCAAATTCACCCATTCCTGTCCATTTTAGTTGACTGATTCCTAAAACGTCGATATTCACTCTTGCCATCTCCTGTTTGAACACTTCCAACTTACCTTGATTTATGGACCTAACGTTCCAGGTTCCTATGCAATATTGTTTTTTACAGCATCAGACTTTACTTTCATCCCCAGACACATCCACACCTGAGCACTGTTTCCACTTTGGCTCAGCCTCTTCATTCTTCTGGAGATATTTCTCCACTCTTCTCCAGGAGCATATTGGGCACCTAACGATTTGGGGAGTTCATCTTTCATGTCATATCTTTTTGTCTTTTCATACTATTCATGGGGTTCTCAAGGAAAGAATGCTGAAGTGCCATTCCCTTCTCCAGTGGACCACATTTTGTCAGAATTCTCCACCATGACCCATCATCTCGGGTGGCCCTACACAGCATGGCTCATAGTTTTATTGAGTCAGACAATGCTGTGATCCAGGTGATCAGTTTGGTTAGTTTTTTGTTATTGTGGTTTTCAGTATGACTGCCCTCTGATGGATTAGGATAAGAGGGCAAGCTTTGTGGAAGCTTCCTGATGGGAGGGACTGGCTGTGGGGTAAAGGGTCTTGGTGTGGTGGATGGGGCCATGCTCAGTAAATCTTTAATACAATTTCCTCCTGTTAGGTGGGGCTGTGTTCCCTCCCTGTAGTTTGGCCTGAGGTCAAACTGTGGCAGGGGTAATGGTGACCTCCTTCAAAAGGACCTCTGCCAGCACACTGGGGCTCCCAGGATTGTTGTATTCAGTGCCCCTGACTGTCGGCCCATGCCTACCTCTGATAAAGTTTAATTTATACATTGTTGTTGTTGCTATTTAGTTGCAAAGTCATGTCCAACTCATTGTGACCCCATGGACTATATAGCCCACCAGGCTCCTCCGTCCATGGGATTTCCCAGTCAAGAATACTAGAGTGGGTTGCCATTTCCTTCTCCAGGGGATCTTCCCAACCTAGGGACTGAATCAGTGTCTCCTGCATTGGCAGGCAGATTCTTTTACCAGTGAGCCACCAGGGACATTAGACACAGTAAGAGATCTATAATAAGAACTAATAATAAAATAGAATGATTATAATACTACACTATAATGAAAGTTACATGTATGTAGTCTTTCTCTGAAAATATCTTACTGTACACATTTAAGGCCTTTTGCATTTTAACTAAGCACTGTCCATGCATTGTGGCTATAATTTTTGTGGGTTGAAGTGCGACAGCAATATTAGCACAAATTTCTTTTTCCTCCTTCACAATTTCATGAGTGGTGGTGGTGCTTCAGTCACTAAGTTCTGTCTAACCCTTACGACCTCATGGACTGGAGCTTGCCAGGCTCTTTCATGAACAGATTTGACCTTAGTAACCTTGGCATACAATTTTCTTTCTATATTGAAAACTTTCACCTTTTCAATTAAAGGAAACATCTTACTGTTTCTCTTTGGCATATCCAAATTGCCAGCATCACTGCTTTTTAAGTTGTTTTTTATTTTTTTAATATTGGAGTATACCTGATTAACAATGTTGTGGTAATTTCAGGTGGACAGCAAAGAGACTCAGCCCTATCCAACATCACTCCTCTTGTTGCTTGGGGTCATTATTAAGCAAAGTGAGGTTTACTTGAATACAAGTACTGAGATACCAGGTCAGTCGACCTGAAAACCAGGATGACTTAAGTGACTAAGGGACAAAGAGATGATTCAGGTCCTGTGCTGGATGAATTGGGATGGTGCCGTATTTCATTATGCTACTCAGCACAGGGTACAATTTAAACTGATGAATTGTTTACTTGAGGAATTTTCCTTTTAACATTTTTGGACTATGGTTGATCATGAGTAACTAAAACTGCAGAAAGTGAAACCATCAGTAAGGGGGTAGTATTGTATGTGTTTTGGGTAGGGGACTTGTGAATGATCTGATTTACATGTTACAGAAAACAGCTTGTAAGGAGGAGGCAAATGAAGGGGACCAAAGAGTAGCTGGTGGGAACTGTCCAAACTGTCCAGTCCAAGTAAGAAAAGACAACGGCTTGGTTCGTTAAATAGGCCTAATTTGGTTTGAGATATTTCTTGGGGTGGGGAGGGGGCGATGTCTGAGTTCAAATGATTCTACCCTCTACCAGGTGGGCAGGGGCAGGGGGTGCTCAGGGAAAGAGCAACTTTGGGACAACATTGAAAAGTTCAGTTTTGGACATGCTAGATTTCCAAGTGGGCACATGGTAGAGGCAGTCTGGAGCTTAGGGGAGTGGTCAGGGCTGCGGGCATATATTTGAGAGTCATGGGTATATAAATGGCTTTTAAAGTCATGTGGCTAGCTAAGATCATCCAGGAAGAGAACAGCTGGAGAAGAGGGCTCATAACAGAGCCCTGGACTTTCCTAGGATTTTTTAAAGTATTTTTATTAGAGCAAATTTGCTTTACAGTACTGTGTCACTTTCTCCTGTACAAGAAAGTGAATCAGTTATACACGTACTTATATCCCCTCTTTTTAAGATTTCCTTCCCATTTAGATCACCTCAGAGCACTGAGTAGTGTTCCCGGTACTATATGTAGGTTCTCATTAGTTATCTATTTACCATTTTTAGGTCTGGAAGAGGAGGAGCCAGCAGCCAACAGTGAAGACTGTAAATGAGCAGCCATGAGATAAAAGGTAGAAGGAAACTGGGAATATACTATAAGTTTTCTTGGAGAATAAGAGAGAAAGAGAGAGAAAGGATTGTTTCTAGAGGTTGGTGTTTCAGACACAAAATGTCTCTATGCTGCTGGTATACAAATTATCTCAAAAATTTTTTAACATTTCCTCGAAAATCACAAGAGGGTAAGAACTGGGTACTGACCTCTGAGGCAGAGAGCTGGAACTTGAGATGAAGCCCCGCCACTGCCTCATGCTATTTCTTGCAACCTGAATGCATCAACACTGCAGGCAACTTGGCCTTATCTTCGGTAAAGCTGGGATGACAGAAGCCAACAGCAAACCCACAGGCTTAGCAGAGCACACTCCTCTGTGCCACTCTCTTCTTGTGACTCTTCCCTCCACACTGCATTGGATTGAAACATGCTGCTTCCAGACCTGACTCTAGCTTCTAGGCAGCGAACTCTAACAGCAAGGATACCGTGTTATATACACTGGGTCCCAGGTGATGCCTGGTTCATGGACTAGAAGAGGAGTCAAGATCTGGCTCTTTGGATGAAACTTCTACCATTTTTACTAGCAGTGCAACACTGGATACATTACTTATCCTCTGATTCTCAGCTTCCTGATGGTTAAATGGGAATTGACACCTGTATCACAAGGAGATAACATATGAAGTGCTTACTATAGTGCTTGGTACTGGCTAGGAGGAGATACATTATTAGCACAAGCACATCTTGTTTTATTGCCCTTTTGCTTTGTTGCACTTCACAGATACTGGATTTTTTAATCAAATAGAATGTTTGTGGCAACCCTGCATTGTGCAAGTCTATCAATACCATTTTTCCAAGAGTATTTGCTCACTTTGTGTCTCAGTGTCACATTTTGCTAATTCTCACAACATTTCAAATTTTGTCATTATTATTATACTTGTTATGGTCAGCTGTGGTCAGTGATCTTTGATGTTATTATTGTAATTGATTTGAAGAACCACAAACTGTACCCATATAAGCAGTCAACAATCGATAAATGTGTGTCCTGACTGTTCCACCATCTGGCCATGCCCCCTTGTCTCTCCTTCTTCTCAAGTGTCTCTGTTCCTGGAGATAAAACAGTATTGAAACCAGGTCAGTTAATAATCTTATAATGGACTATAAGTATTCAAGTGAAAGGAAGAGTCATACATCTCTCACTTTAAATAAAAAACTGGAAACTATTAAACTTAGTGAAGAAGGCATGTTGAAAGACAAGACAGGCTGAAAGCTAAGCCTCTTTCCCCAAACCGCCAATCTGAATGCAAAGGAAAAGTTCTTGAAATAACTTAAAAGTGCTCCTCCAGTGAACACATGGATGATAAGAAAGTGACATAGCCTTATTGCTGGTAGGGAGAAGGTTCTAATGCTTTGGATGATCAAACCAGTCACTACATTCCCTTAAGCTGAAGCCATATCCAGAGCAGGGCCCTAACTCTCTTTAATTCTATGAAAGCTGAAAGAGGTGAGGATGCTGAAGAAGAAAAGTTTGAAGCTAGCAGATGTCGGTTCATAAGGTTTAAGGAAAGTAGTCATGTCCAGAACATAAAACTGCAAGATGAAGCAACAAGTGTTGATGTAGAAGCTGCATTAAGTTATCCAGAAGATGTAGCTAAGATAATTAATGAGGATAGCTACACTAAACATCAGATTTTCAATGCAGACAAAATAGCCTCCTATTGGAAGAAGATGCTATCTAGGACTTACACAGCTGGAGAGAAATCAGTGCTTGGCTTCAAAGTTTCAAAGGACAGCTAACTCATTTGTTAGGGGCTAGTGTAGCTGGTGACTTTAAGTTGAAGCCAATGCTTATTTACCATTCTGAAAATCCTAAAATTAAATCCTAGCCCTTAAGAATTATACTAAATTTACTCTGCCCCTGCTATAAATGGGATAACAAAGCCTGGATGACAGCACATCTCTTGACAATATGGTTTATGGAACATTTAAAGCCCACAATTGATATATATTGCTCAGAAAAAAAGATTCCTTTCAAATTTTTACTGCTCACTGATAATGCACCTGGTCACCCAAGAGCTCTGATGGAGCTGTACAATAATTAAGGCTATTTTCACACCTGCTAACACAACATCCATTCTGCAGCCTGCAAATTCACGAGTAATTCCAACTTTCAAGTCTTCTTATTTAAGAAATATGTTTGTAAGGCTATAGCTGCCATAGATGGTGATTCCTCTGGTAGATTCAGACAAAGTAAGCTAAAATCCTTCTAGAAAGGATTCACTATTCTAGATGCCATCAAGTACATTTGAGATTCATGGGAAGAGGTTAAAATATCAACACTAACAGCAATTTGAAAGAAGTTGACTTCAAATCTCCTGGATGATTTCAAGGGTTTCAAGACTTCAGTGGAGAAAGTAACTTACATATGTGGTAGAAAGAGCAAGAGAACTAGAATTAGAAGGGGAGCCTGAAGATATGACTAAACTGCTATAATCTCATGATTAAACTTTAACTAATGAGGAATTACTTCTTGTGAATGATCAAAGAAAGTGGTTTCTTGAGATGAAATCTATTCTTGGTGAAGATGCTGTAAAGATTGTTGAGATGACAACATACAATTTAGAATATTACATAAACTTATTGATGAAGCAGTGGTAGAGTTTGACAAGATTGATTCCAACTTTGAAAGAAGTTCAAATGTGGGTTCAGTTCAGTTCAGTCACTCAGTCATGTCCGACTCTTTGCGACCCCATGAATCGCAGCACGCCAGGCCTCCGTGTCCATCACCAACTCCCAGAGTTCACCCAAACTCATGTCCATCGAGTCGGTGATGCCATCCAGCCATCTCATCCTCTGTCATCCCCTTCTCCTCCTGCCCCCAATCCCTCCCAGCAT
>NW_011494941.1:2216002-2216102 GCF_000754665.1 Bison bison bison
CTAAACGGACCTTTGTTGGCAAAGTAATGTCTCTGCTTTTGAATATGCTATCTAGGTTGGTCATAACTTTTCTTCCAAGGAGTAAGCGTCTTTGAATTTC
>NW_011494941.1:2216202-2220063 GCF_000754665.1 Bison bison bison
GCGTCTTTGAATTTCATGGCTGCAGTCACCATCTGCAGTGATTTTGGAGCCCAAAAAGATAAAGTCTGACACTGTTTCCACTGTTTCCCCATCTAATCTATCAAATAGCATTGCTTGATACAGAGAAATTGTTCATGAAAGGAAGAGTCAATTATGTGGCAAACCTCATTGTTGTCACAGTTTAAGAAATTGCCAGAACTATCCCAACCCTCAGCAACCACCACCCTGATCAGTCAGCAGCTATTAACATCAAGGCAAGATCCTCCACCAGTAAAGACATTACAACTCATTGAAGACTCCAATGATGGTTAACAATTTCTAGTAATAAAGTATTTTAAAATTAAGGTATGTACTTTTGATTGTTTTTTATACATAATCCTACCACACACTTAACAGACAATGGTAGAGTGTGAACATAATTTTTAAATGCATTGGGAAATTTAAAAAAAAAATTTGGGCACCTCATTTTACTGTAATATTCACTTTATTGTAATAGTCTGGAACCGAACTTGCAATATCTCCAAGGTCTAGATGTACTTGTGTTGCCACACATTTGTGACCCACTGTCTGCCCTTCTCCATCCTGCTCTGAGTTCCAGAGGATGACATGATCAGAACCACAGGGTCAGGCAGATCTGAATTTAGATCTGTGCTCTTCTGTTTACCAGTGGACTTCGATACCATGTGTGTGACTTTTAGCACCGTGAGCTTTAGTTTCCTTTTCTGGAAAGAGGGGATAGTAACACCAAGCCCAGCGGGATGTTGGTAGGATAACTGTGAAAAAATGCAATTAAAGTCCTTAGCACTGGTGTCCTGTATGCACTAGATAAATTCTCATTGTTGTCACCATCTCTGTGATGTGCAAGAAAGTCTTTGTAAACTGTAAATGATTATACAACCACAAAGAGATGTTTTAATTGTTATTCACAGGAAGGTCCATTGCTGCTAGCTATAAGGCTGCCCTTGATTGAAATGTTGCATTCCTTCTTTCCATCTTGTACAGGGATCTATAATCACTGCCTCCTCTAAGATTTGGCCCTGGCTCACCCCCTCCAGGAAGCCTTCCCTAATTAATTGTATTTTGTCTCGTCTTTTATTCTCCAAACACTCTATCCTTGGAAGTAAATTCAGATACACAAAACAGATGAATTAGGGTTAATTAGTTGTAGCACTAGAGGATTCCTCAGGATTGTTTTAAATCATGCACTCCCAAAGCACTGTTCAACTACATGCAATTTACAAACATTTGATTAACACTCAGGGGCTCTGGGACATCACTCTTGCCCACACTGAGGTCCAGATTTAGTTTGGGCTACTTAGTATATGTTATGTTACATGTTGTTTCTCTAGTCTTCAGAGTTAGCTTTGCCTCTTCTAGGATTACTATTAATTTCCAACAAAAAGGACCTTGGCTTTAATTTTTATTACTTTCAGGGAAGATGTACCCCCAAAGGGGTGTCATAGGTGGGACTCAGAGGCAGGGAGACTGCCAACTGATTTTTAACAAGCCATATAGTTCACGCCTATTGTACTGTCTTAATTGTCTCTGTTATGGGAAGTAACGGAGAAGGCAATGGCAACCCAGTCCAGTGTTCTTGCCTGGAGAATCCCAGGGATGGGGGAGCCTGGTGGGCTGCCGTCTATGGGGTCGCACAGAGTCGGACACGACTGAAGCGACTTAGCAGCAGCAGCAACAGCAGCAGCATGGAAAGTAAGAACTTCCTGGAATGGTAGCAAATTATAGACCAAAAGTGGGGGTTTGAGGGGAATTTCACTCCCAAAAGCAAGGGATTACAGAATCATAGACCAAGATAATAGTTTTAGAATTGTTTTTTCTTTTTTTCCTTTGTTACTCTCCTGATCGATTATAGTAAAATCATTCAAAGATGGGAGACAGTGGGCTTGCTTCAGATATGACAATGAAGGGGAGATGGAGGGAATGGCAGGCTCCACAGCAGGGTTGGGAGAAGAAGAGCCTTGGGAACAGAGATGATACATCTTCATGTGATAATACTGAAGACAAATATAGAATAGGCTGTGTCCCAGCCACTTAAGGGAAGGAAGGAAAAAGTAGAAGTCAGGGCCTTCTGTACTCTGTGTGCATGTATGCTCAGTCATGTCCAACTCCTTGCTACCCCATGGACTGTAGCCTGCCAGGCTCCTCAGTCCATGGGATTTCTCAGGCAAGAATATTGGAATGGGTTGCCATTTCCCACTCCAGGGGATCTTCCTAGCTCGGGGATTGAACCTGCATCTTTTGTGTCTCCTGCATTGACAGGCGGATTCTTTACCACTGCACCACCTGTGAAGAATCTACTCTGGGATTTTTTGACAGGGGCAGGATCCCAAGGAGGATCCAGAGGCCTGAGCAGCCAGAAGGCTCCACAAAATCACAGGCTTTCTCAGAAGGGGCACAGAAAAGCAAGCCCAGCCTGCAGATGGGCTCAAGTCTGGACACTCGGCTTTTAGGGATGCTGGAAGGGACCCAGGCAGAAAGATGTGGGGTAGAGTGCAGATGCTGGTTCCTCTTCCTCCTCTTTGGCCTGGGCAGGTACCCAGTGGAGGCTGAAGGTGAACTCTCACTCACAGGCTGCAGCTTCAGCTGAGGATTGCCTGCCCGTAGGGCCAAGGTAACCATTCCAGACCTCCCCACTAATTTCTGTCCTGCCCTTGCTCTGCACAGATGCCCACCCCACTCCAGACTGCTGCTATCTCAGGATAAAGATCTGCTCTGGTTCTGGTGCTTGGCTTTTGTATTTGCTGGTTCTGGCTCTCAATCCCTGTTTATCTACTCAAGGACTCAGGCATGGTTGCATTCTCTCATCCATCCCATGTAAAAAATTGTTAACAGTCTGATGCTAATGCTCTCCTGAAACAGGAAGGAAAAGGGCAGGACAACTGCTAGAAAAATGAAGAAGGAGCACAGGATGCGATAAAAACAGCTGGAACCAGCTGAAACCAGCCCCTAATCTGAACATTTCCCTAGATCAATACATACAGAATCCACGCATCCTTTTAATAGCTGAATAATATTCCATAATATAAACTGTCCCAATGTATGTAACCACTATTATATGGAAGAATATTGAAGTTGTGTCCTTCTATAACTATTTACTGTTATAAATAGTATTGTAATAAGCATCCTTATACAGATGCACTTACAAGTTACAAATCTTGTTTCTATTGAAGATATCTAATTATTCCAATGGGTCCACGAGCACATGGGTATAATTAAGATGTCTTAGAATTAATCGGTGGGTCAGCTGGTATGCACATTTAAAATTTTATAGGTGCTGCACTACCAGATATTATAAGACAATACAATTTATAGCTAGACTTTCAACACACAACTTGGTGATTTTGGACGAATTATTTTGATTTCTGAACTTCAATTTCCTCATCTACAAAATGGAAATAATACATTTTTTGAAGTATAAAGATAATAAGTGTTTGCCACCTGGCACAATCTGGACACTTCAGTTCAATCACTCAGTCATGTCCAACTCTTTGTGACCCCATGGACTGCAGCACACCAGGCCTCCCTGTCCAGCACCAACTCCCAGAGTTTACTCAGACTCAGGTCCATTGAGTCGGTAATGCCATCCAACTATTTCATCCTCTGTTGTCCCCTTCTCCTCCCACCTTCAATCTTTCCCAGCATCAAGGTCTTTTCAATAAGTCAGTTCTTCACATCAGGTGGCCAAAGTATTTGAGTTTCAGCTTCAGCATCAGTCCTTCCAAAGAACACCCAGGACTGATCTCCTTTAGAAGGGACTGGTTGGATCTCCTTGCAGTCCAAGGGACTCTCAAGAGTCTTCTCCAACACCACAGTTCAAAAGCATCAATTCTTCAGTGCTCATCT
>NW_011494941.1:2220163-2226701 GCF_000754665.1 Bison bison bison
ACTGGTTGGATCTCCTTGCAGTCCAAGGGACTCTCAAGAGTCTTCTCCAACACCACAGTTCAAAAGCATCAATTCTTCAGTGCTCATCTTTCTTTATAGTCCAACTCTCACACCCATACATGACACTTAGTAAGTTTATATATATATATATATATATATATATATAAATATATAAAATTCTGCTTGTTATCAAATGCAAATCCTAAATTTACAATTAGCAGAAAAATAAAACCAAAGGCATGTAACTGGACGACTCATGCTAGTCCCATTGCTCCCATTATTTGGTGTAAGCCTGGGCAAATCATTTGAATCTTTAAGGCCTTCCCTTATTGAAAGTGGGCATCAGAGAAAGCTACCTCTAGGTTCTTCTGTAGTTCCATGATTTCTGTAATTGGTTATTTTGTTTCCAGGGCATTATTAGGATAAAGCTATCAGTCTTTCAGATCTACATAAATTATTTGCACTGAGACAGAGACAAAATTGTAAAATAAAACAGACAGTCCCAGGCCAGTCCCTTAAATACACTATGGAGAAACACAGTTGGCCCTTAAAGAAAGCATATTCTCCTACCGGATTTGCACTGTTGGCAGGCACATCACAGCTGTGATACCATATCTACTAGGTTATCCAACTTTCTCCTTACAAAGAGGGGCATTAACCAAGCTTTGCTGAGTGGAATTAAAGTGTGAAATTATTTTCCATACATTTTTAAACTGATTGGATACTTTAATTGTAGATACAAGCCTTCTCCCTTAGGTGCTTAATGGGCTTCCCTGGTGGCTCAGACAATAAAAAGAATCCGCCTGCAATGTGGGAGACCTCGGTTCCATCCCTGGGTTGGGAAAATGCCCTGGAGAAGGAAATGACTACTCACTCCAGTATTCTGACCTGGAGAATTCCATGGATAGAGGAAGCTGGCAGGCTACAGTCCATGGGGACACAAAGAGTCGGACATGACTAAGTGATTTCTTTTGGAAATGTAGCTAAATTGAAAGTATGACTCAAAAACCATTAGTGCGGGAGGAATTTTAGAGTATCTCTCCCAATACCTTTATTTATTAGTTTATTCATTTACTTCACTAATGTTGCTGTGTTCTAGAAAAGAAAACTTCTAGAAGAGATCCAAGTTAAGTGACAATTTCAAGGGTGCACAGTTAGCTGGTAGAACAATTTAGACCAAGACTTAGGCTTTCTGATTCCTGATTTTAGTGCTCACTTTGTTTGCCATGTTGCAGCAATAATCATCAATTTAGTGACTATAATTTTATGCACCATGCTGCTGCTGCTGCTTAGTCGCTTCAGTTGTGTCCGACTCTGTGCGACCCTATAGACGGCAGCCCACCAGGCTCCCCCATCCCTGGGATTCTCCAGGCAAGAACACTGGAGTGGGTTGCCATTTCCTTCTCCAATGCATGAAGGTGAAAAGTGAAAGTGAAGTCGCTCAGTCATGTCTGACTCTTTGTGACCCTATGGACTGCAGCCCACCAGGCTCCTCCGTCCATGGGATTTTCCAGGCAAGGGTACTGGAGTGGGCTGCCATAGTTCTCCACAATATTTTCGATATATACACATGACTGGGCTTCTTGAAATTTTTGTTCTCTAAGATTTTTTTGAAAAAAAATCACAACCCATAAATTTTCCTTGTGATTGTTTTCTCTTAAACCATCGTGTTATATAGCAGAACATTTGTTTTGGTTTCAGCCTACAAACTAGAGAATCCATGAATAATGTCTGGAGAGGCTACCATGTTTCTGATAGAAATATAATTTCATTTAATAAAAAGTCAAAATTGGTAACCACTGTTATTTGGATGGTGTCAAAACAATGAGTTATGGAGTTTCTTCAAACCAAGGCAAGAGCTTTGAACTGTCTGTTCCTCCTGCCCCCACTCCCCATAGTATTTCAAGTCTGATGTCATATCCAAAGTGGAAAGTTGATATAATAGGAACTTGCAGAGTTTTGGAGTAATAACTGTAACAGATTCTTTTTTATTATGTGTTGAATATAATTTACAGGTAGGAGTTTTTCAAAGCTGAGAAGGACACAACATTTATGTACTCGCTATAATAGCCTAAATAAGTACAGGAAAAGCTTGAACTACAACAAAGAAGAAAGGAGGGGCTTTGGAGTCAAGCGGACTGAAGTTTAAATTCTGACCTTGTCACTTCACATATTTGTGAATGAGAAACTCTTCTGTTCTAACTAAGCCTCAGTTACCTCATGGGTAAAATTGGGATAAGGATGTTTTCCTCCTCATAGGGTTGTTGGAAGACAACACAGAAGCAATGCAGTTGTGCCAAATGGGTAACCAACCGGAACCTACTCTGTAGCAAGTGGAACTCTGCTCAATGCTATATGGCAGCCTGGATGGGAGGGGAGAATGGAGGAGAATGGATACATGTATATGTATGGCTGAATCCCTTTGCTCTTCATCTGAAACTATCACAACATTGTTGATCCACTACACCCCAATACAAAATAAAGTTTTTGAAAAATATAGCTGTGCCCAATACAATGACTGGCACATAGTAGGTGGGGCCAGAGTCATGCAAAACATGGATAAAATGAATCCAGTAAGTAATAACAGTAGAGTAGACAACAGTTATCATGAAGGGTCCATACTTGAAACCATAGTTGATAAAGATGAGGAATGCGCCTCTTTCCCACCTAACCCCTACCATTCCACCCCTCTAGGTCATCACAGAGCCCTGAGTTGAGCTCCCTGTGCTATACAGCAGTCTCCTCCAATTAAAAATAAATTTAAAAAAAGAAAAAGAAAAAAACAAGATGAAGAATGTGGTCTACATGAGTCCTACATGGGCAATACCACACAGGAGAACAAAGAATGGCTTCTTGTTAAAGCAGAGAAACAGTGTTCCATGAACTAACATATTAGATGCTTTCTGGCAAGAGAGGAACAGTAGCTCTTTGCAGCCCAGACTGAGGTTGGTCAAGTAAGATTTTCTAGAATAGGTGAGTCATGAACTAGAGCTTGAAAGTTAAGTGAGATTCCAATAGGCAAAAAGAAAAAGGTTAGTAGTCCAGGAAGATAAACTACACAGAAAAGGCTCTAAGACTTTATGTAACTGATTCATTCTGTGCTTGGAGAAGAGATGAGTATTGAAAAACAGGAAAGGGAGAAGAAGAAACTGCAAAATGTATTTATTCTGATTTGTGGGAGGGCTTGATTGTCAAATTAAGAGATCTGTGTTTCCTCCAGTTGACAAAGAAAGTCAGAAGCATGAGCTCATGAAAAGCAGTCTTTTAGGAAGAATAATCTCAAGGTTGAGCAGGAGTGAAAAAAAGGCCAAAGGCGGTGTGGGGAAGGGGAGGCGGTTATGGATTAATGCAGGGTGTCCTGGGGCTGGGCTCAGAGGATTTTACATTCCAGCATTACTGCTTGATAGCTGTGAAACCATCAGTGAGGTACTCAGCCTCCCTAAGCTGCAATTTCCTTTTCTACAAAATGTGAATAAGAATGTCAAGGTTTTGTGTGATGTTCACACACATAAATAAATTAACAGGCAATTAATAGACAGTGTACTTTGTAATCTTGGAGAAGGAAATGGCAATCCGCTCCAGTATTCTTGCCTGGAGAATCCTATAAACAGAAGAGCCTGGAGAGCCCCAGTTCCATGGGGTAGCAAAGAGTCGGACACAACTGAGAAATTAACAGTTCATTTCATTTACTTTGTAAACTTTGAAGCAGGGCTATTCAACAGAACTTTCTGGGATGTTGAAAATGCTTTATATTTATGCTGGCCATATTGGTTGTCACTAGCCACACTTGAAATGTTAGTAGTCATCCTTGAAATGTGGCTAGTGTCAATGAGTAATAGAATAATTAATTTTAATCTATTAGATTTAAATTAAGCATGCATCATATTGGACAGCACAACTCTAGAGCCTAGGACAATGGTAGAAGAAATGACTTTCAAAACAGAATGGCCCAGGTTTCAAACATGTTTTTGACACAAAGGGCCAGTCAGATTAATGCTCCAGGAGGAAGAGGAGCAGATGTATTTTCAAAGTAGCTAGATGTCCTTAACTGTGGGCTCTAGCCACCAACACTTCTTGCATCTCCCAGACCACACCAGGCTCTCGAGAGCCTCTGTGAGGCTGTCTGTATGGAATAACCATCTACCTTGGTCCCTTGACTTTGCTTGGAGAAATTAGAGCTCCTTTCAGGCTTAATTCAGGCATCTGCCACACATGGTTCACAGGCTCTGTGGAGATTCTTAGGCTGGGTTACGTCCTCAGGCTCGCTAGCAGAGCACAGTCATGTGTCACAGTGCAGCCTTTCTCCCCTCCAGAGGCTGTGAGTACAGAGTTCAGGGCCTCCACTGAACATTAGGGATCTAATGATTTTTATGGCAAACTATATGTAACAAAAGTTTTACTATTTTAACCATTTTTGAAGTATCCAGTTCAGTAGCATTAACTATATTTAGTGGCATTAAGTATCACCATTGTCCATCTACACATTTTCATCTTCCCCAAACTCAAACTCTGTACCCGTTAAACAATAACTCCCCATCCCCTGCTCCTCCAGGCCCTGGCAACCACCATTCTACTTCTGACTGTGAATCTGACTACTTTAAGCGCTGCATATAATCAGAAACAGACAGTATTTGCCCCTTTATGACTGCCTCAGCTCACCTAGCATAAGGTCCCCATCCACGTTGTGATGTAGCACGTGTCAGAATTTACTTCCTTTTTAAAGCTGGATAATATTACATTGTATGTATCTACCACATTTTATTTATGCATTCATCTGATAATGGACACGTGTTGCTTCCACTTTTTAGTGAAATTATGATTATGAATAATGTGGCTATGAGCATGGTGCATGGGATCTAATTTTGTATCATATTTTTCTATGTCTCAAACTCAAACTGGCTGACCTACAAAGGGAATAAAATGGTAAGAGATTTTTTTTTTTTTCCCATCACAGGATACAAATAGAATTTTCCTGCCAAATACTATTTCTGGAAATACAGGAGGTATCCAGTAAAAGTACTGAGAACAAGGAATTAAGATAGGGAAAGATGAAAGAAAGAAAAAAAGAGGAGAGGGAAAGGCAGGCTGGTTTATTCACAACTCAGACCTGCACACAAACTGAGTTGGTTTTCCCATTGAGAACGTCCGTCACACTGGAAAGGCCTGCCTCAAACTTTAACTGAAAGTTGTTCCCTTTTTGTTTTTTTCTTTCATTTCCCTACCTCTTCCTTCCTTCCTTCCTCCTTTCTTTCCCACTCATTTTTTCCCCTTCCTTTTCCTTATTCTTTATCATTTTTAAAACCAGGTCTCAGAATCAGAACCCCTGTGTATACTTTTGCCATATGACTGAGATAAGGTACACTCCCCTGGGGCTTAGCTTCTTCATCTTTACAGTGAGACAAGTTCATCTTCCCAGGTCTGTGCCTGTGTGTGTGTTTGGTGTGAGGATGAAAGATTGGTATCCTCTGTGAACTCTAAAGAACTATATGAACTATAGAGATTTTGAGTTTTCTCCACAACTTTTCTTTCTTCTGTGTTTTAATTATAAGAAGTCAATTAAAATCCATAATGGAAAAAGAGACTGGAGACTTAGGGAGAATTTCATATTAAATTCCATTTCTAAACCTAGAGGCGAGGAGTATCAAATTGTTAAAAAATTGTTACATTCTAATCACTTTCTGACCCTATTGAAGTTTCAAGTGTTCTATTTGGGCTTGACACAGTCAGTGGAAATATTAAGCTTTTATAACATCAAAAAGTGCTAACATACAACTATAGTCATACTTCAGCCACAGGCGACATTTAAAGAATTCCCAGCTACATAATCACATTAACATTTAATGTGCCCGCATTCAGCTAAAATGTGTTTCCTCTCTTCTACATCTCCTTCCTGAAGCAAAAATGCCAGTATAACTCGAGAATTCCATTTGGGTTCTGTGTTGAGTTCCTGCAAAAAGGGGCATCCTCCAGACTTCTTCCCCATGCAGATAGCTCCTCAAGATAAACACAGCTTGTACATGTGGGCAAACATCTTTTATCATTTTCCACTCTTTACAGGTCAGCCAGTTTGAGTTGGAGACACCGGAGAGTTCCCAGAGAAATTCATTACTGCCACTCATTCTGGTTTTCCATCTCAATATAATTAAACTTGGCTAATTGTCTATCATGATTAAAATCATGCCAATAACAACCTTGTTCTCACGTTTGGCTCGGCTCCAAACTTGTTAATCACTCTTGTTTTAGAGTAGGTCATTCTGTACCTTGCTTCAGCTGTGAAATTCCTTAGACATAATGTGCTTAGATAATAAGATCATCCTTGGGTGACCAGGAACCGTCAACATAGATGACACAGACTGTGGCTAATATACGGGATAACTGAATCACAATTAGAGACCTTCGCAACAGCCTGAAACACCAAGCTGATTTTAACACAGTGCTATCACACTATGGAAAATATGTGAAGTCTTGAATGTGGGTTAAAAGGATTAACTGCACAGAGATAGGATGGTAGGAGTTACCCAAACAGCCTGAATTATAC
>NW_011494941.1:2226801-2257107 GCF_000754665.1 Bison bison bison
TGTGAATCAATATGACTTTTAAAAATATAAGATACAGGGACTTTCCTGGTAGTCCAGTGATTAAGACTCCATGCTTCTACTGTAGGGGATGCACATTTGATCCTTGGTGAGGGAACTAAGATTCCACATGCCCCGTCCCCGCAAAATTACAAGATATGCTTAGCTTAACTGAAATTCAATATCTCGCCTAATCTAAGAGGTACTGGTGATAAGGTATACTATTATTTATTTTATTTTCTTAGGCTCAAAAATCACTGCAGACAGTGTCTGCAGCCTTGAGATTAAAAGATGCTTGCTCCTTAGAAGAAAAGCTATGACAAACCTAGAGAGCATATTAAAAAGAAAAGACATTACTTGGCTGACAAAAGTCCATATAGTTAAAGTTTTGATTTTTCCAGTAGTCATGTATGGATTGGGTCTTCCTTGGTAGTTCAGCTGGTAAATAATCTGCCTGCAATTCAGGAAACCCCAGTTTGATTCCTGGGTCGGGAAGATCCACTGGAGAAGGGATAGGCTACCCACTCCAGTATTCTTGGGCTTTCCTGGTGGTTCAGGTGGTAAAGAATCTGCCTGCAATGCAGGAGACCTGGGTTGGGAAGACCCCCTGGAGGAGGGCATGGCAATCCACTCCAGTATTCTTGCCTGGATAATCCCCATGGATAGAGGAGCCCGGTGGGGTACAGTCCATGGGGTTGCAAAGTCAGACACGACTGAGCAACTAAGCACAGCACAGCATGTACAGCTGTGAGAGTTGGATCATGAAAAAGGTTGAGCGCTGAAGAACTGATGCTTTTGAATTATACTGCTGGAGATGAATCTTGAGAATCCCTTGGACAGTGAGGAGTTCAAACCAGTCAATCCTAAAGGAAATCAACCCTGAGTATTTATTGGAAGGACTGATGATGAACCTGAAGCTCCAATACTTTGGCCACCTAATGCAAAGAGTTGACTCACTGGAAAAGACCCTGATGCTGGGAAAGACTGAAGGCAGGAGGATAAAGGGAGTGGCAGAGGATGAGATTGTTGGATGGCATCTCCAACTCAATAGATCTGAGATTGAGCAAACTCTGGGAGATAGTGGAGGATAGGGAAACCTGGCATCCTGCAGTCCATGGGATCACAAAGAGTCAGACATGACTGAGCGACTGAACAACAACAACAGGAAAAAATGATGCTGCCAATTAAAAGTTATGACAATACTTCCATGTCATTTAGAATTTGAATTTTCTATTGACCAAGAGATTTCTTGGACACATATGTGATCTCTATCTTGGAACTCTGTTCTTGTGGTTTCCTGAGTAGAAATAACATTTCTCTTCAAAGCTGAATCATACTGTAATCTTTTTGAAAATCCTTTAACTATCAGTCCAACTCATCACACGTAGTACCAGCAATGTGCATAACTCAGCAGAAGTGATGGCAGAATGAGCTCTGACCAGGTATGTAAGCAGAGGTAGTGATAACTTCCTGCTGGCCAGGGGGAATGATAAGATGTCAGCAACTTGAGGATGCAACCTCATTTCCCAGATATTAAAATGTGGAATAAATGTATATGTAAGGGTTTATGCAGGATACCATAGGGTGCAAAGCAAGAGAGGTGATAATCCTGCTCTTTAGTGCTGGTGAGTTACAGAACTCACCTTGATGAAGCATCTGAGCTCTGAGCAACATTTTCTGTGCAAAGTTCTTTTGGATTTCCATATAGCTTCCCCTCTGTTCTCACTCAACATTGCATACTGCTCTGCTTACACCAATGGTTGAAGTGTGATGTCATTTTTATTCTCATGTTTGTCTTATTTATTTAATATTTATGTATGTATTTATTTGGGTGTGTTGGGCCTGAGTTGCAGTATGTGGGATCTAGTTCCCTGACCAGGGTTTGATCCCAGACCCCCTGCATTGGGAGCATGGAGTATTAGCAACATCTCATCCAATCCAAGAGGTACTGGTGATAAGGTTTACTATTATTTATTTTATATTCTTAGGCTCCAAAATCACTGCAGACAGTGACTGCAGCCTTGAGAATAAATGATGCTTTCTCCTTGGAAGAAAAGCTATGACAAACCTGGAGAGCATATTAAAAAGAAAAGACATTACTTGGCTGACAAAGGTCCGCATAGTTAAAGTTTTGGTTTTTCTAGTAGTCGTGCACAGATTGCGGCCTCCCTGGTAGTTGAGCTGGTAAATAATCTGCCTGACCTTGATTCAATTCCTGGGTTGGGAAGATCCCCTGGAAAAGGGATAAGCTACCCTATCTCATGAACCACCAGGGAAGTCTCTTCTATATTTGCTTTAGAAACTGTATAGTCCTTTGGACACTGTATGAAGGGAGTCTTCTTCACTTCTGTCCTAGTAGTAACTAGGTGCCAACAAAGGTCCATCTAGTCAAGGTTATGTTTTTTCCAGTAGTCATGTGTGGATGTGAAAGTTGGACCATAAAGCTCTGAAGAATTGATGCTTTTGAACCATGGTGCTGGAGAAGACTCTTGAGAGTTTTTGGACAGCAAGGAGACCAGACCAGTCCGTCCTAAAGAAAATCAACCCTGAATATACATTGGAAAGACTGATGCTGAAGCTGAAGCTCTAATACTTTGGCCATCTGATGCAAAGAACTGACTCATTGGAAAAGACCCTGATGATGGGAATGATTGAGGGCAGGAGGAGAAGGGGGGAACAGAGAATGAGATGGTTGGATAGCATCACCGATTAATGGACATCAGTTTGAGCTAACTCTGGGAAGTAGTGAAGGCAAGGAAGGCTGGTGTGCTGCAGTCCATGGGGTTGCAAAGAGTAGGACCCAACTGAGCGACTGAACAACAAGTAACTAGGTGTGACCTAATACATAGTAAGGGGCTCAAGTGATAAGAGAACAAATAACAGAAGGAATGAATATTGTGTTGTGATGAACTCTAGCTCACAAAATGGATTTCTCGCCTAAGAATTTGGAAAAAATTTTTGTGATTAAATGATGCTCAAGCAGTCTTAGTTACTGGAACACAAAGATGGTGTCACTCTTCACGGAATTTCTTATACATCAACAATGCCCCTGGGACTGAATTTCAGACGGTTCCTCACTTCCCTATACCAGCTCTGCACTCACATGCATAGACCCTGTGTTCTAATGAGGGTCCTCAAACTTGATGTCAAGCAGCTCTGGGTGCAAAACTAACTCTGCCATTTAACTGCCTGAGGGAACTTGAGGTTTTTATTTTCTCCTGGTCTCCGTTAAAGAGATCTACCTCTTGAGATTGACTTGAGGACGAAATGCCCGGTAGACAGCACCTATAACTGTGTCTGCTAGTGCATAAATTCTCAGAAAGTTTTAGCTACAGGTTTAGAAAGCAAAAGAGCTCTCGATCCTACCATGTCTGCTGCTTGGCATCCCAAACCTGGGAGAAGGCTCTTCTATTTCTGTTTTAAACAGTAAAATTAAGACTCAGAAGAAAATCACAGTGGCAGACTAAGACCTTTGATTCAGTTCTGATCAAATGATGTTTATTTTTCAAAAAGGATGTTCAACCTTGAGAGAACACTAGAGATGGTCTAGTCCCAAACTCCCATTTATCACATGAAGAAGTGAGGAGCAGAGAGACCAAGCTTGCTTTCAGCACCACTCAGCTGCTGATGGCAGAACTGGGACTGGAGCCCACAGATCTGGACTCTGAAAACATGCTTGTTTCAATGTTTTTCCCCCAACATGGTGTCCAGCTCTGTGGACTGCATCCTTCATTGAGAACAATTTCACTGCTCCGTGGTCTGCCGTTGCCTCCTCTCCAACCTCACTTTCTACTGGCATGGCTCTCCCCTCTCCCCCACACCCATGTTTTAGTTATCCCTCACATATACTCATTCCCCCACGTCCTTGCTTTCTGTACAGAGAGCTCTTCTCCTGCTCCTTTCCATGTCTGCTTCATCGCTTAACTCAAGTCTCTTCTTAAACGCCACCTCTCCATAGAGGAATTCTCTATCCCAATTAGCCTATAGACCCTAAATGAAAGAGCCCAAATTCGCCACCACCTAATATTCTCAATTCCTTTGCTCTGCTTTTTCTTATAGCATTTATTATTTGATTTTTTAAGAAATTTAATCATAATTGAGTTACAATGTTGTGTTAGCTTCAGGTATACAGCAAGGTGATTTAGTTACATATATATATATATATACACACACACACACACATATATATATATATATATATATTCAGATTATTTTCCCTTATAAGTTATTATAAAATATTGACTATAGTTCCCTACACTATATCATAGTTCCTTGTTGGTTATCTATGTTATATATTGTAGTGTGTAGACGTAAATCCCAAATGCCTAATTTATTATTTCCTAATATAATGTATTTTACTTGTTTAATGCTATGCCTCTTCCACTACAACGTAGGGTTCATAAAAGCAGTGACTGGTTTGGTTTTGTTCATCCTCATGTTACCACCAGAGCTACGACTGGCACATAACCTGTGCTCTACGAAAACAGTTGTTGAACGTCTACTATGTTCCAAGCTCTGGGATACGCCCTGGGAAAAACAACTGTAAGTCAAAAAGACAGCCTCTCTTCAGTTTCTAGTGTAGTGAGGGACACAGATATTAATTAAATAATTACTTAAGTATATTGTAAGAGTATACAATCAGGAGATGTGAACTAGTCTTGAGATTCTGGGAAAACTTTTCCCAGGAGGTAAATTTCTGCATACACATCTGATGGATAAATGGGTGTAAACTAGGTGAAGAGAGTGGAAGACAGGGTTTCCAACAGAGAAACCACTAATAATACACTCTAGCAGGGAGAAGGGGTAATGTGAAGAAATTGGACTATGGGAGACTTTTCAGGACACGTTAAAGATTTTGACCTTTATCTTTTGAGTCATGAAGAGCCACTGGAGGATTTTAATCACGAAAGTGATAATTCAGTTCTGCATTTTTAATGATCGATTTGGTGGTTGCTTGAAGATTGATGCAGAAGAGGGTAAGCGGGGAATCAGAATGACTAGTTAGAGGTCACTGCAATAGACCTTGAGAGGAAGTGACAGTAGCTCATACCAGGGCAGAGACTGGGAAAGGGGGAAGAAATGTAGACATAGAGACAGATGTAGAGAACAACGCTATGGATATCAAGGGGGAAGTGGAGAACTTGGATGAAATGGGAGAGTGGGATTCACACATACTATGCACAAAATAGATAACTAGTGAGAAGCCACTGTATGGCACAGGGAACACCACTCAATGTTCTGTGTGACCTAAATGGGAAGGAAATCCAACCAAGAGGAGACATGTGTATGGACCTAGAGCTGATTCACTTTGCCGTACAGTAGAAACTAACACAACTATACTTCAATTAAAACAAAAAAGAAATGAATGGTCCAAGATCTCAGAGTTATATTTAATTGGATTTGGTCTGGGATCAGGATTGAGGAAGAATGTGTCAAAGATAACTCTCAGGTTTTTGGGTTTTGGTCTTTTTTTTTTTTTTACTGTGAAATTCAGTGAAAGGTGGTGACATAGAGATGGGGAATCTTGGAAGAAGACAAGGTCATGAATGCTATTTTGGACGTGCAGATGCTCTTGAGGCATCTAAATGCAGATATGAAGTAGCAAGGAACATATGTCTGGACTTCAGGAAAGTTGTCCCTCCACGCTGGAGATGCACATGGGTGCTTTTAGGTGGTCCTTGAGGCTACAGGTGTATAAGGGGTAGAGGACAGTCTGAGAAGAGGCCTACAGTGGTGCTTTATGAAACTCCATAATTTAATGGCCAAGTCGAAAACGGTGGACCCAAAAGGGCACAAAGGAGTGATCAGAAATGAGAAAACCAGGAGAAATGTGTCCCCTTGAGCAGGAAGGCAGAGGTATTCAGTGGAGAGAGGTGTGATCAGCAATGGCACACATGGCAGGGAGGTGGAGGAAGTGGGTGCTGCTGTGGGGCCTTTGCGGTCGATGACATCAGACCCACCTGTTGACTAGGGAGGGCCATTCAAATGAAACAGTCAGAAAGAAACCAGATTAGAAGAGGCCAAAGGGAAAATACTAGCATTTGTAATGGAGAGGGCAATAAAAGCCAGAACTCTTGAGAAGAATAGGTGGGAAGTTAAGAGACAGAAAAATAAAAAGGTTTTAGTCGGTGGGGGAATGGATGGGGTTTCTGGAAGATTATATATCCGTTGATTTAAAAACTGAAGACCTGAGCATGTTGACATGATGATGGGAAGGAACTTCATTCCAAAGGACACATTTGAAAGCCTATGTAAATAACCTAGTCTAGGCAAAGGAACTGAGACCACTGTTCTCTGTTGTACCAGGAGGGAAAAAAGGCAGGAGGGAAAATTTATCATAGAGAGTAAGAAAATATGGAAAGGCTGATCCTTTTGAAGCTGGTGTTCATGCCAGTCTGCCCACTGAAATGACCCTCCAGTCACCTGTGCTGTCATGAACACAAGAAAAGATGGGCTCAGTTTATTCCAGATTGGGTTTTTTTCTAGATGCATGCAATGAGAAAGAAGAAGCAAGGAAGCTACAGATTGTGACAAACGTGTTGTAGACATTATGCTGAATAAAGCATGCATTTATTGTTATGTTTACTGGTTGGAGAGAGGATATTTTCTCTTTCACGCATTCTTATTTTGAGCACTGTTTTTGGGTGAGGTATTAGGTTTATCTTGGTAAATTTGGTTCATGTCCACACTTAATACTTGACTGTGAACTGCTTTCAAGGAAGGGGCCATAACTAATTCACATCTGCATTGCCTAAGCTTGCTTAGGTATTTTTCATGTTGCGGATGCCTGATAAATGGTAACTAAGTACATTGAATAAATTGATGCATGTGGAGGGAATTTAGGCAGGGAAATTACTAATAAGACACTTATCTATTCTTTAATAATAAAAATAATAATCACCACTATCCCTGATACAGATTTATGGTTTGCCTCTCAAAATAAAATACACAGAGTGAGCTGAAAACCTGACTAACTTGTGAAGGAGAGATGTGGTCATTATTTTTTCAGTTCTGTTTGCTAAGGAGATGTTATTTCTCCCCCTTCTAGATAAATGAGAAAAAGAGGAGCGAAGCAGACTAGATCACTTTAAAATTCTTCATTAGCATCCACACTGAATAAATTTCAATGGCAGGAGCCTTAACACAGCTTTCACTGTATCTGATGCTCAGAAAACGAAGCCTGCCAATCTTGCAACATGTCTCAAGATGAGGAAGGTCAACATATCAGAAAATAAAATCAGTGGCAGAGATTTCAAAGAAATTCATCCCAAGAGTTCTTCTCAATGAATGCAGTGGAAGATTGAAGAATTCAATTACACGAAAAAGAGGCCTTTTTTTTAATACCATGCCCAGCTATTAGTTTTTTGTCATTGCTAACATGAAGGCATATTGTTAGCCATCAGGAAATCTCAACAAATTCATACATTCAAATCACAAGGGATTTGTTTGGTAGATGGATCTGAAATCTGGTCTGCCTCCAACTCCTCACCCAAGATTTCATTTATGCCAAGGAGAACGTTATCCATAATCAGAGATAGAAAAATCGAACTCATTGCCACTGAGCTGCTTTATTCCTTTAGAAAAGAATCCTACTTTTAATTCTGATGGAACATAATAATTAACATTTTTTATTTGAGCTTGATCAATTGAATTTCTTCTCTCTTAGAAAGCAGAGACAGTGAATGGTAATCCAAGTATATTCTGGGAAGCAATATTGCCTTTGTATGAAGAGCCTTAAAAATGCATCTTAATATTTTCCCTAATAAATAAAAATCTATGGGTTGATTCAAAGGAAGTCATATTTTTGACTCTAAAACATAAAGCTTTACTTATGGAAGCATTCATCATAGCATGTTGTGTGCTAATCTCTCGTAAGATGAATAGCCACAGATCCCTTACATCCCGGTGTGCGTGTTCCCTCATAAAGTGACTTCAGTGCTCCTGTCATCCAGAGGTGGCATCTATTTTTCTATCCCTTGATTTTGGACTGACTGTGGGACTTGTCTTGACCAAAGGGATGGGATGGAAGTGAAGTTTCCCTAGTTTGAGAACTTAGACCTCAAGAGGTCTTGGACTTTCACTGGCCCCTCTTGGCATGCCACCCTGAGACCTCCCTGTAGGAAGTCAGTCTAGCTTATAAGAGGACAGAAGCACTGCGGAGAAGAGGGTTGGCCAGTGTTCAGCCAGCACCAACTGCCAGGCATAGGAATATGGCCATCTTGAACCTGCAAACTCAGCTGAGCCTCTAGCCAACAGCAACTGCTTGAGTGAGTCCAAAGGAAATTAGTGGATCCACCTAGCCACCCAACAGAAGCATGAGAAATAATAAAGAAATGTTGCTTTATGGCAGTGAAGTTTTAGGATGATATTCTCAAAGAATTAGATGATGGAAACTGGACATACCAAAGGGAAAAAAAAAAAGAAATAATAAATAATAATGGAAAGGTTAAATGAATTATTCTATACTCACATGAAGGAATATCATGCAGATATTACAAATTATGTTGGCAGAGAGCCTTTGGTTGTTTGTGAATGTGCTTGTGTTACAATGTTTAATGAAAAGCAATATGAAAAAAGTTATATACCCTGGGCTGTCATTAAACAACAGAGAAAATGGCTGGAGAAAAGATAGCAGAATATTTCAAAGGCTACTAATGATGAAATCAATTATATCTTTTAACTTGTGTTTTTCTCCTAGACAGCTGTTTTTACTTGTATTTCTGCTTCCTCCCTTTATTCAAGCCAACAGTCATAAGTGCTTTAAAAAAATATTGTGTCCCACATTAAGGTAGAACTTTCGCTAGTGTTTTTAAGAAAGATTTTTGCCAATATTTATACTGTTCTGCCAAAACTCCTCCTCTCACAGCTCCTTTTCTTTCCACAGTGTCAATGGGAAACATGGGTCTTAAAATGAAAGAAACCCACTAAGGTAGGACAGTCACCTGTGGAAAATTTAATCTGGGCAAAGTAGTTAGAGTAGGATCAATAAAGAACATGTTACAGGTTAGGCATATTCTAGTTTGGTTTCCTTCATAGCCCTTAGCTTTCTTTGATGTCAGGTTTTCTATCTGTCTGTTTGTACATTTCTCCACCTCAAATGTTAAGTCCATGGAGTGGAATTTTATTTATCTGATTCCTGCTATATTCTGGTCATAGAATAAATGTTCATTAAATGAATAAACAAAATAATTGACCAAAGACTGGCTTTGTCTCTGTCAGATAAAAACCTCACAGTGAGAATCCTAGACTCGGGAGTTCAAAAATCTATTCCAGGGCTTTTAATTTTTGACAAATCCTCTCTCTTCTCTGAGACTAAATTTCTTGACGTGAAGAGAGAATGCTAAATTTTACTCTCAAAAGATAGCTTAAAGAGTAAGGGAAATTTACGAGAAATGACAGTAAATCAGGGACAATTTTAAACTAATAATAATAGGTGGCACTTGTCTGTGTGTCAAGAGTATTACATACATTAACTGTCGTCCTTATTGCTATGGGATGTAGATAGTACTGTTTTTCACTTTACAGATAAGGAAACTAAGCCTCATAGAGACTTAAGATAGATCAGCTAAGAAGAAGAGGTAGAATTCAACCTTGGTAGAGTTCCTTGCTGCTGCTGCTGCTGCTAAGTCGCTTTAGCCGTGTCCGACTCTGTGTGACCCCATAGACGGCAGTCCACCAGGCTCCCCCGTCCCTGGGATTCTCCAGGTAAGAACACTGGAGTGGGTTGCTATTTCCTTCTCCAATGCACGAAAGTGAAAAGTGAAAGTAAAGTCGCTTAAGTCGTGTCCGACTCCTAGCGACCCCATGGACTACAGCCTACCAGGCTCCTCCGTCCATGGGATTTTCCAGGCAAGAGTACTGGAGTGGGGTGCCATTGCCTTGGTTGGGTCCAAATCACATACTCATTCTAATATAATAATAATAATTGCATTTGATAACTTTTGCAGATAAATGCTACCACAGTAATAGAAGAATGTTATGATACTTCTTTCTTTGCTCCTTTTCTGACAAACTCAGATTCCTAAGGCTTAGGATGTGCTATCAAATTCCTGAGCTTCTCCTTGGATCACTCTCTTTGGTTCCCTCTCTTTTATTGTGCTGGAACTCAGACTGTACATTCTAGAAAGAAAAGAAGTGCAAGAGCTATACTGTTTCTAAATCCCTAGGTCCTACAATTAAATACATATTTATTTCTCTCACTGACGCTGCCCTGGTTGTGGTCCTAAAACCTCTCCCCTGAACGTTTGCTGTTCCCTCTTTTAAAAAATATTTTTTATGTGGACTATTTTAAAGTCTTTACTGAATTTGTTACCATATCGCTTTTATTTTGTTTTGGTTTTTTGGCCACGGGGCTCTTAGCTCTCTGACCAGGGATCGACCCTGCACCGCCTGCACTGGAAGGCTAAGTCCTAACCACAGGACCACTAGGGAAATCCCTCCTGTTCCCTCTTAATGCGTCATTTTGCCTCTTGTCTCTCCTCTCCCACCTGTCATCCACACATATCAAAATGACCTGCAACTCTGACCTTACCATGTCACTCCCTCTTTCCTATCACTTACAGAGAAGTTCAAGCAACCTAGCATAATAAACACAACACTCAAAAACCAGGTCACTTGTCTTTGTTGTCAACCCCATGCTACTCATTCCCTGCCTGGCAATGTCTGACTGACAGCTTACCATCGCCCTCTCTCAGGGCTATTTCCCTTTCTGGTGTGTTGAATTCCCACCAACTCTACTCATACTTCCCTTCCAGCCACCCGGACTCGGCTTAGGCATCGCCTCATCCAGGAAGCTCTCCTCAGTTCCACAGATGAATTGGGTGTCCCTCTCCTGCTCCTAACACCTCTGCTTGTCTATTTCATCACCGGAAGGTGAGTCCCAGGACAGCAAAGGAATCCTGTCATTGTTGTCCATGAAATGAGAGAGATAATGGAACCTACACTTAGCAGGATTGTTACAAAGGTGAAATGACCCAGCACACATAAAAGCTTAGAACAGTGTATACAGAGACAGTCCTCGTGGGAAGCACTCATTGAGTGCTTGGCATCATCTTAACTTTTCAGAAACCTGTACCACAGCTGGCACAGAGGAGGCACTAAAGCAAATCTCTGCTGACTTTGAGGCACCAATATTGTCTACACTGTCAACGTTAACAGTCTTATAATGAATTCTTAGCATCTGCACTGTGTGTCCTTAAACTCAGAAAACATGACATTGAAAAAACTATCCATTTCAATAAAACAAACAAAAAAACAAACAGGATTCTTTGGAGGAATAGCTGATTTCTGCCTGGGGCAGGCAGTGTACAAGATAAGCCTGCACTACTCACAGTGCCAGAACATAAAGAAGTACTCAAACAAGACAAAGGAAAACACACACAACAATGCGGGATCAAAGGGGCATAAAAGCCAACTGAAAGAGCTTTCATTGGTCCAAACCTCAAAATTTAGTCAACAAAAATAAATAAGAGTGTTAGATTTTAAGACAAAATATACAATATCCATGAGTCCTTACCGACATATAGAAGATTGAATATGTAAATAAAAGAGATAGACTAGAGAAATCTCTTCTGCAGAAGAATTTCAAATAATTACTGTGACTACTTTGCCCTCAAAGAGTGGAGCTTTGCTCCATAGTCCTTAAGTCTGGGGTGAGCATGGTGATTTCCTTCCGTAGAGTACCATATGGGAAGGGAGCAAACAGGAGTGACTTCACAGTGGAGCAGCCAAGCAAAAGCCATCTCAGCCAGGTGATCATGGCCAACATTAACTAGGCTAAGTCTTGATAATATCCACCTGTGATGAAAATGGTATGTCACTTTGTCACCTTTGTGGTCTTTCTTCTCAAAATCTATATGGACTGCAGCCCACCAGGCTCCTCTGTCCATGGAACTCTCCAGACAAGAAGACTGGAGTGTGTTACCATTCCCTTCTCCAGAGGATCTTCTCAACCCAGGGACTGAACCTGGGTCTCCTGCATGGCAGGTGGATCCTTTACTGTCTGAGCCAGCAGGGAAGCACTCAAAATCTATAATATGAGTTTAATTGTGAAAAAAATATCAGAAAAACCCTAATTGAGGGACTGGGAAACATTCTCCAAAATACCTGACCAGTATTCCTCAAAACTGCTAAAACCATTAAAACCATGGAAAGTCTGATGAAACTGTCACAGTTAAGAGAACCCTAAGGAGACCTGAGGAGCAAATGTGACATAGTATCCTGGACAGGATTCTGAAACAGAAAAAGGACATTGGGTAAAAACTAGGGATATCTGACTAAAGTACAGACTTTGTTAATGATGATGTATTAATTGGTTCATTGATCATGACAAATGTACCAAAGTAGCATAAGATGTTAATGGTAGAACAAACTGGGTATGGGTTATTTGGGAATTCTCTGTACAATCTTTTTGTAAATATAAAACTATCCTAAAATAAGTTTACTTTTTTTTTTAAGTGTCCATTACATTCCAGGCACTCTGCAAAGTGTATTTCACTTATTGTTGTTTAGTTGCTAAGTCGAGTCCAACTCTTTTATAAGAGCCAACCCATGGCTCCACCAGGTTCCTCTGTCAATGGGATTTCCATTGGAGTGGGTTGTCATTCCCTTCTCCAGGGGATCTTCCTAGACCCAGGGACTGAACCCAAGTCTCCTGCTTGGCAGGCAGGAGAGCCACCAGGAAAGCCGCCAGGGAAGTCCTATTTCACTCATTGGTGGTGGGTGGTTTAGTAGGTCGTGTCCGACTCTTGTGACTCAGAGTACATGGAGTACATGTAGCCATGGAGTACATGTAGCCCACCAGTATCCTCTGTCCATGGGATTTCCCAGGCAAGAATACTGGAGTGGGTTGCCATGTCCTTCTCCAGGGGATCTTCCCAACCCAGGGATTGAACCCAAGTCTCCTGCATTATAGGCAGACTCTTTATCTCTGAGCCATTACTCATTAGCGAAGTTAATTCTTATAGCAACAGATGAGAATATTGAGTCTCAAAGAAACTAAGAGATTTACCGGAGATCACACAACCAATAAATCTCAGAACCAGGACTCATGCCTGAGAGTATCTGCCTCCAAACCTCATGATCATTTGATGACACTGTATGGAGACTCTCAGACAAGAAGGATTCTCCCTGAAGAGCTCAAGTGGCCAGAGAAGCCAGAGGGTGTCATCAGGCAACACGAGGATTAAAGAGTAAGTGACTGGCATAGCCTATGTGTTCAAAACTTTTGAATTTCCTTCCAGAATTATTGCGCTTCTAGGTTTCTTGACCAAGTAACATTTTGTATTTCAAAGATTTTGCTTTAGAAATGACAACTTAATTTGGTAAACGAATTTCCTCATCCACTCTAAGAAAAGAGTTTTGAACATTTCATCTTTCACTCTAAGCCGTTCACTGTATTTTGGGCTTGGTAACTTTTGCTTAGGGGAAGCCCTTCTCAATGTGCCAGAATTCTCCTGAGTCTAGCAGGGCTGCTGAAACTGTTTGATTTTGCATTGTACCGTTAAGAGATAAAATAAGGGGGAAAATGGAAGAAAGTGGGAAAGTTTTACATCAATATCCAACTTCGTTTATATTATTTCTATTGGAGCATTGATCAGTCATTTTTAAGTCTTTAAAAATGAATCTTGGAAAAATAAATTAGTTTCTAATAAGTTTTGATTATTCTTTCCTGGTGGACTCACACTGTTTTATCATCAGGGCTGGTTTTTGTCCCTGTTTCTGGGCTTCTGGCATAAGTTTTACCACATGGGGTGAAGCAAACAAAATTAGTCTCTCTACATACATACAACTCTTTTTTTCAAAAATATATTTATCAAATCAGTATGACTCTTTCTCTTCCCATGAGTGTGTGTGTATGTGTGTGTGTACAGAGAGAAAGAATAACAACATCCAACTGATATACCACGTTGAGTCCAACCAATGGCTTTATATTCAACCTCAAGGGAAGGGAAGGCCTGCCCACGCTGATCTCATCCCCACTGACCTCCTCCTGGAATTCCTGCCTTTAAACTACTTGTTTTGCTGGCTCCCTTGCATTTCAAACTAACAGGCTCCTCACTTTCCCTTCATGTCTATCCCTGCTCTCCCAGTTTCTATAAATTACACCAATGTCACCACAGTTATCCAGGTGGGAAGCTGAGAGTGGTCTTGGACTCTTTCCATGGGCACACTCCATGTCTCTATTTAACTGCAAACTCCTCCCTCTCCTCTCTGGTCCTGTTGCATCTATCTAACCCAGGTCCTCATTATTTCTCACGTGGGTCTTTTCAATGATCTCCAAATTAGTTTCCTCACCTCCAGGCTCTCCAATCCACATCCTATCTTCTTTCCATCCTCCCACTGTTTTAATTTCCCGAAAGTGCAACTCTAAACCTGTAACCCCACTGCTAAAAAAGTTAAATGGCTCCCCACTGCCTCCAGGATAAATGCCAAAATCCTTATCTTGGTATTCAAGGCCCTTCCCCATCTGGCCCTAAACAACCTTTCCAGACTTATCTCCTATTACTGCCCTACATGAATTTTCTATTCCAGCCAAATAGACCCACTAATTACTGCATGCCTGTGCTGTCTCTGATTATGGGACTCTGCTCAAGGGAACTTTGCTATCTGGATAGGCTTATTCATTCCTCTCTGTTTGTCATTAAAGGTTATAACCCACCTAACCCACATTATTTCTGGCTACCCAACCCCACCTAATTACCTGTCCCATTAATTTCACCTTTTCTGTTTATCATTTTAGTGCATGTTCTGTTTGTACCTCAACTCTGAACCTCTCAAGGGTAGTAATGTGATGGTGCAGACACTTCGAGCGAGCTGGCTCTAACAGCCTTGTCTTGAAAGGCATGAGGGCCTGAGTTATAAGCTAAATCTGGCAGCTATCCTCAGAGTGTACTCAGCATTGTCCTTTCCCTCTGCCCAGCAGGGCTCTGCAGCAACCAAGTCCTCTTTCCTTCTGTCCTGAAGGTTCAGCTCTCCTCTAGGAAGCTTCATGGTCTGCTTTGTAAACAGGCTTCCACATCTACAAGTGCCCTTATCCACTGGTTTCCAAAAGGTGCTCTGAGATATCTGAATTCCATTGTGAGACTCTTAAGTCATCTTGAAAGGGAGGGGTTTTCATCCCTTTCCTGCCTCCTTCCCTCTGCTGACACCCTACCACAACACACACACACTCTTGAGTCTGATTTCAGTGAACTTCTATCACAATGATTCAAAAACATAAAGCCTAAGAATCCTCTGAAAAGTGAAAGTCGCTTAGCCGTGTCCAATTGTTTGCAACCCCATAGACTATACAGTCCATGGGATTCTCTAGGCCAGAATACTGGAGTGTGTAGCCTTTCCCTTCTCCAGGGGATCTTCCCAACCCAGGGATCGAACCCAGGTCTCCCACATTGCAGGCAGATTCTTTACCAACTAAGCTACCAGGGAAGCCCTAAAGAACTTGTTAAATATTTAGCCTATGTCCTACCCCTAGATATTAAGATTGAGTAGGTCTGGATTGTGACCCAAGAACACATGTTCTTTTTGTTTTTTCCTGCCATGCTGGGCAGAATTCCAGTTCCCTGATCAGAGACTGAACCCTAAGCCCCAGCAGTGAAAGCACCAAGTCCCAACCAGTGGACTTCCAGGGAATTCCCAAGAACACAAATTTTTAATGAGCTCCTCGGCTGATTCTACTGATGGTCTAAGAACCACACTTTGAAAATCACTATTAAATATTCTGGCCCTTTATTTCTGCCGCTTTTCCATCATTTGGGTCAATCGGGACCATTTTCTATTTCTGAAACTTTCCTGAAACATTCCAACCTTTGTGCCCTTTGCTCCAGGTTTGCTTCAGAGCAATAACTTTCCTTCTAACCCCATCTCTCAAAGCCCTGTCCTATCCCACAGGAATGCATGACTCACAAGGATAGGGCTGTTTATCCATGTTGTTCACTGTTGTGTCCTCAGCACCTAGAATAGTGCCTGGCACATACGAGATGCTAAAAACTCTTTGTGGAAGGAAGGAATGAATCTTTTAAGAGAAAATTCAAGGATCACTGCTTCCTTAAAGCAATTCTTGATCACACACACAAAAAATGATTACAGAGTCTCAATCTGAGCACCTTTTCCTTTGCACTTGATCCTATGAGTTGGCAAACTCTTTTCTATAAAAGATCAGATAAATATTTTAGACTTTGTGGGACATACAGATACTACTGCAACCACTCAGCAGGTGTAGTGCAGAAGCAGTCAAAAACAATATGGAAACAAATGGGCATGGTTGTATGCCAATAAAACTTTATTTGTAAAAAAACAGGCAGATGGTGAACTGGATTTGACCTATGGACTGTATTGTGATGACTGATACTGTATTCATTTGTGTACAAAATTCCTCTCTTTGGCTAGATTCCTAGATTATAAGTTCCTTGAGACAAAGACGGAATCTTATCGGGAAATAAATGTGTGTGTGTGTGTGTGTGTGTGCACACTGTGCATGTGTGTCTGTGTGCATATATGTTCACACACATATGCATTTATATATGTAGACATACATACAAAGCACATATGAAGTGACTGGGAACATGTTATTTAAGTTTGATCCTCAGTTTCTCATCACTAAGACCTCATTCTAGGATACTAGAGATGAACTGCCTGACAGTGCTTAACGACACACGCTCAATAAGTCTTACTGTCCTCTTCATTTTCCTTAAAACTGTACCAACATCTCCTATACAGTGCACTCAGCAACACATGTATTGTGGGCCTACAATGTCAAAGGACCATGCTCGGCACTCAATGTGATTCTGAGGTGAAGGTGAAGAGTCCTGAGTGAGTAGGATCCATTCTGGATCAGCAGTCAGAGTGGGGTAGTCCCAACTCTACCCACCCTTTCCCCAGCACACTGACTTTCCCATTCTTGGAGACGGCTATTCCACACCTTTTCATTCTCCTCCCTTTCCAGAGTCCCCACTTACGCCCAGACCCTCTTAGCTGATGCCCTCGCCTCACACTTCACTGCAGAGACGTTGCCATGGCCTCCTGTCACCGATGCACCGCGATGCTGCACCCCCAGCTCTGCACCTATGCTCTATGCCCTTCCTCTTGTTCTCATGGTGCAATGTCCCTACAACTATCAAAGCCAGGACCCTCACCCACCTGTGAGTCCCCTCCCTTCTCCTTTCCAAGGACTTTGGTCTTTTACCCATAATCTTTCATTGTATCATAAATCAGCCACCAAACATACTGTCACATCTCCCATTTAAAAGCAGAAACAACAAACAAAACCTCTCCTGAACCCCATGCCTGACTCCTGGGTATTGCTCCAGGTCTTTCCAGCTTTTAGTACCAAATTACTCCAATAACTTGTCTAGTGTTATTGTTTTCATCGTGTCACTTCCGTTACTCTTCTCATTTTTCAGAAAATAAAAGCAAACCAAGAATAGAAATATACAAAAACAAAGAAACATTCATATATATAGCTTCATAACTCATAATGATGATACTTTGTCTTTTTAATTTAGACTTTTAAACTTACAACAGTATCTGTGAAGACACAGGTGAAGTTCCCTTTCTCATTCATATTTCTACTCCAGGCCAAGTTGGTCTCTACCTTCACCACTCCCAAGGCCACCAGAAGCCTCCATGTTGCCCAATCCAATGGACACCCCTCTCTCCTCGTTTTCCCTTTGAGTGTGACTCCAGACCCAACCACTGCCTGCTTGTATTGCTCTCCTCTCTTCGCTCACAGTTTCAGTATTCTGGTTTCCTTCCTACTTCACTGGCCTCTCTTTCTTCATCTCCTTGGCTGGTTCCTCTCTTCCTCTCCCGAATCCTGGGGCTCTTGTGTCTTCTGTGTCTCCATATCCACCCTGAGTGAGCTCACCATGGCTGTAAGTACCATCTAAATGCTAATGACTCCCAAGTTTCTACTTCTAGCACAGAATAATGTCCTGAGCCTTAAATATCATCGAGCTTTCTACTAGATATCTTAAATTTAATATGTCTTCAGTGAAGCTCTTCATAGTCACCCTTGCCAGTTGTTCTCCAGCTCTTCCACATCGAGTACATGGCACCTTCTTGCTTCAGCAAAACCCCCTTGGAGTCATGCTTGATTTCTCCCTTTTCCCACACTCTCTCTGCCCCAATCAAATCTATAATCAAACTATATTGGTTGAACTTCCCAAATCTATCTCCACTTCAACTCCACTAACCAACCTATTAATAATTCGATTGGTTGTTAACAATCTTTAGACCTAGTCTTTTCCTCTTGCATCATTAACCTCACATTCTACTAGATCATTACCATTGTCCAGCAAACTTGCTCTCCTATGTCTCTTAAAAGCAAAGTAAAAGCCACAGATGACTGCAATACTCTCTATCTGGCTTTCTGCATAACTCAACTCCCCTACAACCTATGTTCCATTTGTCAGCCAGAAGGCCCACGGAATAAATATAAATCTGATTGTGTCCCTTCCATGCTGGAAACGCTTACCATTGCTTGCCATCAGTAAAAACATAAACAAAAGCAAAATAACAAAAGCTTCCCTGGCCCCAACAAATACCACTCTTCCAGCCCATGATGTTTCACCCATAAAGATCTTCTTATCTTTAATTAAAATTGGAAAGTTCCCCCACCAACTTTGGACCATGGTATTTGCTGTTTCCTCTGCCTGAAATGCTCTGCGTCAGCTCTTTCCACTGCTTCCCCCTTCTATCCTTCAGGGATCAACATAACCGTCCCTTCTTCAGACAGCCCTCTCATGACCACCTTGGCTAAAACAATATCACAACGTGCAAGTGCTCTATTTGATATTCCTCTGCTTAGTTCCTTCGGAGACATGATCACAGCAAGCTATCCATTGTTTATTAATTGTCTTGATTTTTCTTTTCTAGTTTACGGTCTATCTTCCATTGAGGAATGTAACTTTCATGAGGGAAAGACTTTGCCGTAACACTTGTATGTTTCTGAAACTGAGTCCTGTGCCTAGCACATGGTAGCAGGCATTGCTATTTATTACTTTTTAAAATGAACTAATGATGTACTCTTATCTCCAGACCTCTACCCCACCCCTTGGAATGCCTCTTCATTTGGCAAAGCAAACTTTATCATCCAGATGCATCCTGAAAAGCATTGCTCTGTGTTTCTAGTCCTGCACGAGGTGGTCATTCCTCCTTCTGCACCTTCATGCTTATTGTCCCTACCTCTATAATTACAATCCGTGTGGTGTATTGAGCATCAGTCTGTTCTTTATGCAGAGCCAAGTGTTTTAAAACTATTGCCAACCTATACAAACACACTGGGAGATAGAAATTATGCTCTCCATTATATAGATGATGCAACTGACTCCAGAGAATTCAAGCAACTTGTCCAAGGCCACAAACTAAAGAGTTCAAACCTAAATCTGTCTAATTTCAAAGGTCATATTCTTCAGCACTGAGCTATAGTTTATATATATATTTAAATTGGGGTATTTGAGGGGCTTCCCAGGTGACCCTAGTGGTAAAGAGCCCACCTGCCAATGCAGGAGACAGACATGGGTTCAACCCCTGGGTCAGGAAGACCTCCTGGAGTAGGACATGGCAACCCCCTCGAGTATTCTTGCCTGGAGAATCCCCACAGATAGAGGAGCCTGGCGGGCTACAATCCTTAGTGTTGCAAAGAGTCAGACAGGACTGAAGCAACTAGTACACACGCACACATAGCTGCTTTACAGTGTTGCGTTGGCTTCTGCTGTATGACGAAGTGAATCAGCTATATGTAGACATGTATCCCCTCCTTCTTAAGCCACCCTCCCACCCCCCACCTATCCCACCCACGTAGGTCACCACAGGGGACTGAACGAAGCTCCCTGCGCTCTGCAGCAGGTTCCCACCAGCTATCTGTTCTACACGTGGTAGTGTATATATGTCAATCCCAATCTCGCAATTCATCCTACCCCCCTTCCCACCCCTAGTGCCCATCTGTGTCTCTATTTCTGCCCTGAAAATAGGTTCATCTGTACCATTTTTGTAGATTTCACATATATGTATTAAATACATAATGAAATATTACTCATCCATAAAAAGCAATGAAATTGGGTCATTTGTAGAGATGCTGATGGACCCAGAATCTCTCATACAGAGTGAAATGTCAGAAACAGAGAAACAAATGCATATTAGCACATATAGCATATATCTTATTACACTGTAACTTCTTACACAGCTGCCTCTCGCAGCCTTCCTAGGGCAGGGTTTCCTGCAGTTCTGAACATCCCCAGAACCTAGAACCCCACTAGGAACAGAACTGGTGTTTAAGAAACATTTGTGGAAAAAATAAATCTGTCATCCACAAGTTTATCCCAACACTTCCTGAACCTAATAATACATATTAACAGCCAAGAAGGAAAAGAGCAAAACAAATTGAGTTGGATGCTTCCAAGAAGGAGGTACACAAAATAGCTAAGTGCACAAAGTGTGTGGAGTCTCAGACTGGATGTTTTTCACACCAAAGACAATACCAAGGTCACTGCCAAAGAAGACAGACATTATGTAATTAGGGAACACAGTGCCAGCAATTACTCCAGAAGCTACTGCAAACTGAAACATGCCGGTGTTTGCTCATGGCCCTGCTCACACAGACAAAAGGCCTACATCTTGGAAACTGTTTTTCTTTGTTTGTTTGTAACAGCTCAAGGCAGTATTTGCTTGGCAGCCAGTGGCACAATCTTGCTGGAAGCTCTGCCTGGACCCCAGCTTTCACTGTGGACTGTTGGAAGCAAATGAGGAAGTAAATGAGATGCCTGGTTTGTGCCTGGGGTGTCATGTTTGTACAGCATCATGAGACAATGGAGCCTGCATGTTTCTGCCTCTTGGGGTACAACCCATCTTTGTGGTTGGCAAAACAGGCATTCTCTCTGGGGACAGCTTGGGAACACCCACAAAGACAGGACAGACCAGGGCTGCATCTCCCATTTCTGTGCCAGGCTTATTAGACTTTATCATTTGTTCCCACTGGCAACATGGTATTCCCATTGTACAGATGAGAAAACTAAAGCTCAAAGCATTCATGACCTATCAAGATGATACAACCAGTGTCTGAGATCAAGTGTAAGGGCTGGTTTGTCTGTCTGTAAAGTGTGGGCTCATTTTTCCATCCTGTTATCAGTGAAGGTCTCACTTCCCTCCTGGCATCCTGGTGGACTTGTTGTTCCTCAACCCTCCCCTGGCCCTGCTCTAGAACCTTCATACTTGCTCTTACTTATGCCTGATTATCTCTCCCTCAGATCCCTTACATGCCACTCCATTCCTACCTTTATGTCCTAACACAACATCACTTTCTCAGTGAGACCCTCTGCATCTGTCACTCCCCATCTTCTTCCTTTCTTGGCTTTTCTCCATCAAACTTATTACCATCTGACCTAATATAGATCTACATTTGCTTTTGTTGTGGTTTGTGTTTGCTGTCTTTCCCCCAAAACTACACTGTAATCCCCATGGAATCAGTGAAACTGTCTTTTGTTCACTGATGGATAGTGTCTGATGCATAGCTAACATTCATTAAATGTGCACTGACTAAAGGAATAATTTGAACTTTCAAACACTTTAGACATAAGCAGACCAAGTACATCAGTATGAAGTTTATGTTTCTGGGGGGAGGTTTCTGAGACAGTAAAAGATCAAAGAGCTGGCAGTGCTGCATAGTACAGAGAAGAGTATGCTAGAGCCAGACCGTCTGAGCACAAACGCTAGGCTCATCCCTACTAGTCTGTCACATTGGATGAGGAACCAGACTCTCCATGCCTCAGTTTCCTCATTTGTAAAATAGGTATGATAAAAATATTTCTTATGTAAGGGTTTTAAAGATCAAATGATTATGTATAAGGCATTTAAGACAGAGTCTGCCACATTGTAACATACATAATTTTTTACTTTGATTATCATCTAGTTAACTCTCAGTTCCCTTGAAGTATCATGATATAAAATTTTCCCATGAAAGGATGTAAACCAAGGTTTATCTCTCTTCAGGCACAAGAAAATCACCCAACCATGCTGAGATTATTTTGGGAAAGAAAAGAAAAGCACAAAACAAAATAAAGCAGAAAACAACAAAACCAAACAAAAAAACCTTGGTTGGGAAGATCCCCTGGAGAAGGGAATGGCTACCCACTTCAGAATTCTTCCCTGGAGAATTCCATGGACAGAGGAGCCTGGCGGGCTACCGTCCATAGGGTTGCAAAGAGTTGGACACGAATGAGCAACTAACACTTTCACCTTTTTTCAAGACTGTATGCAGAACAGTTAGACAACCAGAGATCCTTCGCTGCCCTTTGAAGTCAGGTGACTATTACACTCTCACCCTTGTAGGACTTAAAGGTATATTTGGAAAAGCACTTGCACTTATGCCGTGTTCAGTCATGCCCAACTCTTTGTGACCCCATGGACTGTAGCCCGCCAGGCTCCTCTGTCCATGGGATTCTCCAGGCAAAAATACTGGAGTGGTTTGCCATGGCCTCCTTCAGGGGATCTTCCCAACCCAGGGATCTAACCCAGGTCTCCTGCATTGCAGGCGGATTCTTTACCATCTGAGCCACCAGGGAAGCCCACTTGTACCTTAGAAGTTCTAGACTTGGGGACAGCAGGCGTGGTGAAAAGCAGGGGGAGAAGCTGTACTAAAAGTGGGGACTAAATAATATTTGGGAACTCCACCCCTAACTCCCATTGCCTGTATGTTCTGAGAATACCATTAACTCAGTCTGGCTCTTCCCAGGCAAGAGATTTGAGAATATTCTATAGAGAAATGGATTGGTTCCAGAGAAAAAAACAACAGATAGTAATATTTGGGAAGAAGGAGAGAAGTATATAACTTCTGAGATTATTGTGGGAACGAAAAGAAAAGCACAAAACAAAATAAAGTAGAAAACAACCAAAACCAAACAAAAAAACCTTGGTTTTCTTATCAGCTCTGGGTTAAAATCAAACCCTGTAGCAACATGTTCAGACATCTAGACATTGGGCTTCCCTGGTGGCTTAGTGGTAAAGAATCTGCCGGCAATGCAGAAAACCTGGGTGCAATCCCCTGGAGGAGGGAATAGCAACCCACACCAGAATTCTTGCCTGGAGAATTCCATGGACACAGGGGCCTGGAGGGCTGCAGTCCATAGGGTTGCAAAGAGTTGGACACAACTGAGCTCCTAAAACTTCAATACTTTAGACACTGGTTTTAAGAGGCAATTTAGATTTTCCCTGAAATAGTCAAAGAAATATTAGCACAATGATATTGGGAATAATTTGACTTATTTGGGGAGAAAGTGAGCCTTGTAAGCTCATGACCACCACAGCGATCCCCTTCATTTCCTGGGAACCAAGGACATGGCTAGTGTTCAAACCTCAAAGCAATACATAAAATCTGAAGAAAAGTCATGGTACTGGCTGGATCTTGGAGTTCACTAGTCTTCTCCTTCTTGAAGGCAGGGAGAGCTGAATGATTAACCAGATTGTTCCTGGGAAGTGACCAGCCCAAGGGTTGCCTGACATAAGCATCTGAATTCTGTTACCATTCATTCACTCCTTTGCTCTTTCCTTCAACAAATATGCATGGGTCACCTTTATCATAACAGGTCCTGAGCAAAGTACTGGGGTCACAGAGGTCATAAGAAGGACATAATCCCTGTCCTCATGGGATTTACGCTCTAACAGGCTCTTGTGCTAACTGAAATGATGGGATGGGATTTTCTTGTACTCAGTTTTCTAGCAGGAAATGTAATTCTCTCTCTCTCTCTTTCCTTCCATCCCTGCCTTTCATCTTGTCATCCATCTATCCATGGAAGACTTGCTCAACACAACATGCCATATCCTGCTGCTAGGTGCAAAGGATTACAGTTGACTGTATAAGTTATTTCATTAATATGTTGTCTGAGGACTTCCCTGGTGGCCCAGTGGTTAAGAATTCACTTTGCAATGCAAGGGACACAGGTTCCATTCCTGGTGGGGGAACTAAGATCCTGTATGCCATGGGACAAAAAGCCTGCTCACCACAACTAGAGAGTCCATGCACTTCAATGAAAGATCTCGCATGCCACAACAGAGACCTGGCAGGGTCAAATAAAATACATAAATAAATATTAAAACATGAAGTCTGTCTTGCTCCACAAACAACATAAGATGGAGAGAATTCACACAAATAGATCAACGAGTTAAAGTTTTACAGTTCACACAGCTGTGAGGCTTTGTGGTGGAGCACATGGAAGAGGACCATAAAAATTTTTTTTTAACTAATTTATTTTTTAATTGAAGGATAATTGCTTTACAGAACTGTGTTTGTTTCTGCCAAACAACAACATGAATATGTACCCTCCCTCTTGAACCCTGAAGGGGACCACTTTAAGATAAAGTGGGACTTCAGGCAAACACTGGAGACTAGATATCAGGACCAACAGGGAAAACTTATCATCAGATATGGTGTGAGGTTAGACTTCCCCAGATGACAATTTAAGATGTACACATTAATACCAAAGAGTCTAAAGAAAAACCATATAGGATATGAGAGGAAAGGAGAGAAAAAGTTTATACCGGCAATATTAACGAGACATAAGACTTTCTTGAACCTCCAAATTCGTAAATACTTTAAGGCGTATTCACACTCTGCAAGGTAACTGCTGTTTTGACTTTCTCTAAAACTTGATCTCTCACTAGATGGCCCTTTAATCACTAATGACAGCTACTGCTTCTACAATGACGAGTAGAGAACAATAAAGCCATACTCCTCTGATCTTGTCATCTGATTGCTCAAAAACTTCTAAAGACTGCCAGTCTCCTATAGAATGGAGTTCAAACTCTTTGCCATAATTCTCCAAGTCCCTCAAGAAGGCTTCAGTATTTTTTTTTTCTCTCTTTCTCCCGCTGCTCCTTTCATGCAGCTAATAAAGTACCACATTGGACTGTTTGGGCTGCTGTAAATGCCAGCTTCTATTTCTGCACATCTGATTCTTTGCTCATGGAGTCATTTTCATCAGAACACTTTTCCCAACACCTCATCCTATTGATATGCTAACCCCAGTTGGAGTCGATCTCAAATGCTACTCACTTATCTATTCATCCATCTATTCAAGAAGTATTTATTGAGAACCCTACTAAGTATCAATCCTTGGTAATAGCAAGATGAATGAGATATGATTTCCTGCTTAAGGAATTTGCAGCCTTAGTCAAAAGTGGAGGAGGGGAGGAAGCAAATACAAGTTTGGTTAATTATTTCTCTGATTTCTCCAGGTTGTTAAATCTTTGCCTCCAAAGTCCCTGGCACAGGGACAGACATACAGTAAGTGCCATTTACTTATTGTCTTGTTTACTTTTTACATTTACTTATTTGCATAATTATTTTGCTGTATTTCTGTATCTCTATTACCACACTTAGCATTTACTTACTTACTTGTTTGCTTAATTATCTTATTTATTTGTATCTCTATTACTATACCTTTATTTCTTTTGCCCAGTTCCTCTAGCAGAAGGCAGAGGTCTTGACTTAACTGCTTCTGATGCTTCTGCTCCCAGTGTCTTCCACACAGGAGGTATCCTAAGTGTCCGTGGAATATAAGTGAATTGAAACAGGGAAAAGAAAAGGCCAAAGGTGAGGGAAAGGAGAGCCAAAGGCCCTGAGAGGCCAAAGTCATCCATTAATTTCAGTTAGAGAATTTTAAACCCTACAATTTCCTCCAGGTTACTAAAGCAAATTTATGTGAGCAAATAAGCTTTCATATTTGCATTTCTTTGAACCCTAATTTGACATGCAAATAAGCCACTAACTAGAGCTGGGCTTCAATTGCCAGTGTTTAAACAGAAATCCCTTAGCTATCGGGATCGAGATTTGTACTTAGAAACAAGCCAGCATCAGCCAGCCTGGGTAACAATGAGAGAAGGACATGTTTTCTTCCCTGAAGTTTCCTGTCTACCTCTTCCAGGATCTCTTTCCCGGAAGAACAGACTCTCAGAGCTGACATCAATATGTCCACCTTACAGGCCATTTAGCCCTGCTCTCCCAGCCCTCAGATGGCTCTCCTCTGCCAGTGGGATCCAGGTTCTAGGCACACACCAGCAGCACCAGGGAACTCATAACCTCTTAAAGGTGCTCTCACTGTCCACAAAGACATGCTCATATTGAATACAAGAAATTAATTTCTTTGAGTGCCATTTCTTCCAGAGCCAAACACATTCCTCTCTTCCATAAAACAGCAGACCAGACATTTGAACATAGCAATCTGATATATCATAAACACAATACTAGTCATCATGGTCGCCACCAGCAATATCACTTGTACTGATTCTCCACTATCTCACTCCATTCTCTTACACTGTCATTCCTCTTCACTTGACTCTGCTGAGCCCATGTCGCACTCCATGACTTTTGCATGCCACTCCCTTCTGAATGACTAGCTTTTGATCTTATCACGCAGGACTCAATTCTAATGTGCCCTCTTCAGCAATGCCATGACTGGTATCAAACTCTCCTCATGCCAGCTTTCCCTACATACCATTAGGTATGTTAGGCCATCTTTACTGCATTAGTCTGTATTTTAAAAACAGAACTCACAACTCTCTGAAACTGCCTGATGTAATAAAGAGTCCAACTCCATTTTTTCACATAGGCTGACAACTTTTAAGCCTCACTCCTCCCACTTCTGTCCCACTTCTAGGCAAGCTGATGAGAAAGCCTGGGTGTGCCCTCCTTTGGTTGGTCAGAGTTTCAAACCATGTAAACCTCTACCTATGTGCAGAAATCCTCATCCCATGCCTACTCCCTGAGTGCATGCATGTTAAGTTGCTTTAGTCATGTCTGACTATTTGTGACCCCACAGACTGTAGCCCACCAGGCTCCTCTGTCCACGGGATTTTCCAGGCAAAAACACTGGAGTGGGTTGCCATTTCCTTCTCCAGGGGATCGAAGGATCCCAAGGATTGAACCCGCATCTCTATGTCTCCTGCATTGGCAGGCAGGTTCTTTACCACGAGTGCCACCTGGGAAGCCTACTCCCTACCCACTATGAAAAGTGCAAACCAATCTCATTTTATGACCTTCTGAAACCATTTCAGACCATCCTGGGACATTGCTCTAATCTCACCAGAAAGCCTTATTACATGAATAATAAATCATTTCATACCTTGTTGGTATACATGTGACATCATCAGTTTCAACATCAGAACAAACTTTTGGGTAGGAATCCATTCTGTTTCTGAATGAGGGCTAATGTCTAGTTTATCGATTTGTTAGTTGTTCATCTCTCTGGTATCTTTCTCTCTTACTGTAATGAAAGCTATGGTTTTCTACCATCTCTGCTGGGCACAGAGAGGTAGGTGTCTGTCTGAAGTAAATATACACTGAGGAAAGAAATGACTCTGGAGACATCTCTCCAGAGTGGTTCCAGTTCATCCCAGGCTGAGTGGGAAATTTAAATATCTGATTATCAGAAAATTATTTTTTGACTGCAGGACAAGATGGCAGAGTAGAAGGACCTTGAACTCACCTCCTCGCATGAGAACAACAAAATCACAACTACTTTCTGAACAACTATCGATAAAGAGACTGCTGCTGCTGCTGCTAAGTCGCTTCAGTAGTGTCCGACTGCTCGCGACCCCATGGACTGCAGCCTACCAGCTCCTCCATCCATGGGATTTTCCAGGTAAGAGTACTGGAGTGGGTTGCCATTGCCTTCTCCAGATAAAGAGACTGGAACCTACCAAAAAAGATATTCTACATCCAAAGACAACCACAACAAGATGGTAGGCATGGTGCACTTGCAGTATAATCAGATTGCCTACCTGCCAGGTGGGTGACCCAGAAACTGAATAATTTATTGCAGAAGGAATGACTCTGACATTCCTATATTCGTTCTCATTATAACAGTCCAAATAATGACTACTATAATTTTACTTCTACTATTAATAGTTACTGCCAGTGAACTAGCTGCCAGACACTGCTCTTAATGCTTTATTTGGATTACTTCCTTTATTCCTTATATCAACTCTATAAATACTTATCTCCATTTTAGAGACAAGGAAGCAGAGGCACAGGGAAGTTAAGTCATTTTCTCAAGTTTGCATGACAAATAGGGCTTCCCAGATGGCACTAGTGGTAAAGAATCTGCCTGCCAATGCAGGAGGCATAAGAGTCATGGGTTCGATCCCTGGGTCAGGAAGATCCCCTGGAGGAGGGCAAGGCAACCCACTCCAGTATTCTTGCCTGCAGAATCCCATGGACAGAGGAGCCTGATGGGCTACAGTTCATAGGATTGCAAAGAGTCAGACACGACTGAAGTGACTGAGCACACACATGAAAAATGGCAGAGCTGGAAAGGGCATGCAGATGCTAGAGCCCCAAACATGCTCCCAAGCATCTTGCTGGACCATCTTCCACTTCTGGTCAGCTGTGGCTCCTCGCCATGCACTGGACCCATAATCAACTCCTTAAATTCTCCCACAAGCTCCAAGGTGCGTATCCTAACCTTCAACTGTGGACAAGGAAACTGTAGCTCAGAGAGTCAGCAGGCTCCCCTAGACAAGGGAGGCTGGTTGTAGATCCCCCTGCAACCCCCAGTGAGCTTTAAGGACATGAAATGAGAAGCACAGAAGAACAGACATCTGTGCTGAGAAATAGGTTGGCTAGGAGGCTTGTTTGACTTATAGTAAAGATTTGGGAAAATTGCTTGAGTCCTATATCCTATTGCATGTTAAAAAATAAGGATCCTTCTAATTAACACTTAGGTTTTCAAAGGACTATAATCCCTCGGCACCTCTACTGACCTAAAGGAATTGTTCCTTTTTTTTAAATGTAATTTTTAATTGTAAAAGTTACGTATATTCATTGTAGAAAACCAAGAAAACTATGAGAAGACTATAAATAACACATAGTCCTATCATCCAGTTGTAACTATTTATTAAGGAAAAGATAATTTAAAGATGTAATACTGAGAAAGACCAATTCACAAAAGCATGCCATGACCTTAAGTTAAATTCTGATTTTGCTTCTAACTACCTGTATTTAGAAGTTTTGTTTTTTTTTTAATCTCGTTGAGTATTAGTTTCTTTGTATGAAATCAGTTCAGTTCAGTCTCTCAGTCGTGTCCAACTCTTTGTGACCCCATGGACTGCAGCACACCAGGAATCCCTGTAGATCACCAACTCCTGGAGTTTACTCAGACTCATGTCCATTGGATCGGTGATGCCATCCACTCATCTCATCCTCTGTCATCCCCTTCTTCTCCCACCTTTAATCTTTCCCAGCATCAGGGTCTTTTCCAATGAGTCAGTTCTTCGCATCAAAGTATTGGAGTTTCAGCTTCATCATCAATCCTTCCAATGCATATTCAGGACTGATTTCTTTTAGGATGGACTGGTTGGATCTCTTTGCTGTCCAAGCAACTCTCAAGAGTCTTCTCCAACACTACAGTTTAAAAGCATCAATTCTTCAGTGCTCAGCCTTCTTTATAGCCCAACATCCATCCATACAGGACTACTGGAAAAACCATAGCTTTGACTAGATGGACCTTTGTTGGCAAAGTAATGTCTCTGCTTTTTAATAATCTGTCTAGGTTGGTCATAACTTTTCTTCCAAGGAGGAAGCCTCTTTTAATTTTATGGCTGCAGTCACCATCTGCAGTGATTTTGGAGCCCCCCAAAAATAAAGTCTGTCACTGTTTCCACTGTTTCCCCATCTATTTGCCATGTCAAGATGATTTGTGAGTTCAAAAAACAAGTATTGGGTTGGACAAAAAGTTCATTCAGATTTAAAATTTGAATGAACATTTTGGTCAACCCAGTATATATGGAAACACTTAGCATGATGAGTAGGCCATAGTAGGTCCCCCCAAAAGGTTAACCTTATGGTTTTATTTCCTTTCTTCCTAACTCTTAGTCCCACATTTCTTTTAAAGAGTAAAGACATATATATGGAATTTAGAAAGATGGTAATGATGACCCTATATGCGAGACAACAAAATAGACACAGATGTAAAGAACAGACTGTTGGACTCTGTGGGAGAAGGCGAGGGTGGGATGATTTGAGAGAATAGCATTGAAACATGTATATTATCGTATGTGAAATAGATCGCCAGTCCAGGTTCTATGCATGAAGCAGGGTGCTCAGGGCTGGTGCACTGGGATGACCCTGAGGGATGGGATGGGAGGGAGGTGGGAGGGAGGGTCAGGATGGGAAACACATGTACACCCATGGCTGATTCATGTGAATGTATGGCAAAAACCACCACAATATTGTAAAGTAATTAGCCTCCAATTAAAAAAAAAAAAAAAGAGTAAAGACAATACATACGTCCTCTCTCTTGTTCTACACATGTTTACCACTAA
>NW_011494941.1:2257207-2258105 GCF_000754665.1 Bison bison bison
GCTGCCCTTTGAAGTCAGGTGACTATTACACTCTCACCCTTGTAGGACTTAAAGGTATATTTGGAAAAGTACTTGCACTTATGCCGTGTTCAGTCATGCCCAACTCTTTGTGACCCCATGGACTGTAGCCCGCCTGGCTCCTCTGTCCATGGGATTCTCCAGGCAAAAATACTGGAGTGGTTTGCCATGGCCTCCTTCAGGGGATCTTCCCAACCCAGGGATCTAACCCAGGTCTCCTGCATTGCAGGCAGATTCTTTACCATCTGAACCACCAGGGAAGCCCACTTGTACCCTAGAAGTCCTAGACTTGGGGACAGCAGGCGTGGTGAAAAGCAGGGGGAGAAGCTGTACTAAAAGTGGGGACTAAATAATATTTGGGAACTCCACCCCTAACTCCCATTGCCTGTATGTTCTGAGAATACCATTAACTCAGTCTGGCTCTTCCCAGGCAAGAGATTTGAGAATATTCTATAGAGAAATGGATTGGTTCCAGAGAAAAAAACAACAGATAGTAATATTTGGGAAGAAGGAGAGAAGTATATAACTTCCAAAGAAAAAGCTAGCTTGCAAGAGTGAAGTCTACTTGTTAATAAGCTTCTCTTCTCTCCCACCCAACCTAACCCACAGTTTCCAATCAGTTTTTATTGCCTAGTAATTTCCAGGTGGCTTAGTGACAAAGAATTCACCTGCTAAATCAGGAGACACCAGAGATTCAGGTTCTATCCCTGGGTCAGAAATATATCCTGGAGTAGAAAATGGCAACTCATTCTGGTATTCTTGCCTAGGAAATTCTATGGACAGAGGAGCCTGGCTGGCTACAGTCCATGGGGTCAAAAAGTGTTGGAAAAAACTGAGCAACTGAGCACAAACACACAATTATATATATATATATATATAT
>NW_011494941.1:2258205-2260190 GCF_000754665.1 Bison bison bison
CCACAATATTGTAAAGTAATTAGCCTCCAATTAAAAAAAAAAAAAAAGAGTAAAGACAATACATACGTCCTCTCTCTTGTTCTACACATGTTTACCACTAATCCACCAGCTTCTTAGTCTGATATGGTTCATTTTATAAGTTCATTTTCTTCCAGGAAAATCTGAGGATATTTTAAAAAAATCTATTATTCTTAAGTTTTATTAAAATATTAGGGAAAATAAGTGAAAATTATACCAGTTTTCAGTGTTAACTCTCACATGGGAAAGAATAATCAGAATAAGGAAATTATTTCAGGAGTATATCAGACATTGACATACTGCTATCAATTAAAAGCAGGTAGCATGTTTTCTTAACGGATTTAGTTTTTCTCTGTCTGCATATATTGAGGAAACAAGGTCAAAGTAACTATAGCTCCTCTTGCTAAGGAGCTCACAATCAAGAGAGAAGAGTAAATGAATAAGTTTGGCAAATTTTGGTAATGAATGTTATAATAGATACTCAGTAAAAGATGCATAAGCAGGCTGGGGATTCAAGAAAAGCTTTATAGAATAAGCCTTTGTGCTGAGTTTTGTTATATGCATAAGAAACATCTAGTAGGAAAAAAAAAAGTAGGAGAGAAGGACGTTCAGGCAGAGAACATTGGGAATATATATGGGAATAAAATGTATTGCTGTTTTCCAGAAACTGGAAGAAATCACAATCATTCAGTGAGGCTAGAAAGGATAAAAGCAGATAATACATATTGAGTACTAACTATGAGCTCTGCATTCACAGGGAATTTACTACAGGGATAGTCAGAGGCCCAAAAACCAAAGTGCAGAAGCAGAACTAGGACTCAGAAGTGAGCCAGAACCAGAAAATCAAGGTTCTCATTGGCAACAGCTTTCTCTCTGTCTCTCCAGACAAGCTTTCTCAGCTTTGCAGATTTACAGAATATACAGTATAGCTACAACAGTCCTGAATTTTGTATATTCTCAAAATGCAGAGGGAATGGATTAACTGACTCAGCTTGAGTCAGTCAGCAGTGAAGAGGGTAACAAGGTCAATTTTAGGGAAAACACAGATCTGCTTACAAGCATGCTGATGGGAGCATTGCACAGAAGAGCAATTCTACAAAAGAATGTAGCAGGCAGACAACCCCACTGGGCTCATCTATGCAGGCAATCGGTGATAAATCTTGAGAGTCAGGCAGGTATCTTATCACAAAGTTTTTTGTCTGGTAAGCTAAACCATATTCATCTCATACTGAAGGTTATAAGCAGACTCTGAAGGATCTGGAGCACAGAAATGAAATAAGGGTCAAACCTTCATTTTAGAAAATTATTCTGGTAGGTGTTTTCAGGCAGACCTAATGGACCAAATATGGGTGCATTTATCTCCAATCCTTCCCAAAACACTGGCCCAAAATGACAACCATAGTATATACAAAGAACAAGCACATATAGAGAAAGAGAACAGGAGAAGAGGAATTAGCTGGTACAGGGAATATCATCATATTTTTGGAGATGGATTAGAAATGGGCCAACAGTGCAGAAGCCAAACCCTGAGTGCCTGCAGAAGGGACAGCAAAGTGAAGATGGGCCATTAACCCAAAGCACCCTAGAAAAGGCTGGGATTTGGAGGCCCTGAATGAAGCTCGACAGTAAAAAGGGGTCTGGTTAAGACGGGTGGCTCAGACAGTAAAGAATCTGCCTGCAATGCTGGAGACCTGGGTTCTGTCCTTGGGTTGGGAAGATCCCCTGGAGAAGGGAATGGCTACCCACTTCAGAATTCTTCCCTGGAGAATTCCATGGACAGAGGAGCCTGGCGGGCTACCGTCCATAGGGTTGCAAAGAGTCGGACACGAATGAGCAACTAACACTTTCACCTTTTTTCAAGACTGTATGCAGAACAGTTAGACAACCAGAGATCCTTCGCTGCCCTTTGAAGTCAGGTGACTATTACACTCTCACCCTTGTAGGACTTAAAGGTATATTTGGAAAAG
>NW_011494941.1:2260290-2276032 GCF_000754665.1 Bison bison bison
AAAACCACAGAACAAGAAAAGTTCTATGACATGAAAAAGTATAATCTCTGAAATTTGAAAAATTATCATTAAAAACTTTAAAGGTCACGTTTAGAAACTATCACAGGGGAAAAATCAACAAAGAGCAAAGGAATGGTAGTAGAAGAGAGAAGGTTAAAAATCAGAAAATACAGGAAGAAAAAAAAAAGAAAAAACCTGATGGAAGTATATGAGGGGAAGGAGTGAGAGAAACAGAGAGAAAATATAGGAAGAGAACGATCCATACAATTCTGTAGGAAATTGCCCTGAATTAAAGATATGAATTTCTAAATTAAAACTACCCAATGGGCATCGAATACAATGACTTGAAGGAAAAAAGACTTACACCAAAGCATATTGTTGTTAAATCTCAGAATAATAGGGATAAGAAATAAAACTTAAAAACAGGGATGAGAACAAGATGGCAAAGGAGTAGGTGGGCGTGGAGTACATCTCTCTCCATGGATACATCAGAATACAGCTTCAGACACAGAAGTGCATGCAGAACACCAGCTGAGAGCAGACAGGAGGACTTGACCAGTGGAAAAGAATATATAGAACCACGCAAAATTCCGTAGGAGGTAGGACGAAGGAACTGGGGGGAGGGGGGGTGGAAACAGGAGTATTAGGAGCACTGAACCTACCCTTGGTGGGTGGGGGAACTGAAACAGGAGTCCGGTCCCCACAGTGGGGCAATTGTCTGCTGAGAGTGAAACAGCTGATGTGTGGCAGCCTAAATGGAATGAGAATCACACAGTCCTTGCTGCAGCCATACATATGCTGGGCAGGAACGCACAGGTCTCCTGGAAGGGGCTGCAGCTGGGAGCTGGGGCTTAGGGATTATGGAGCAATCTCAAGGGCTGCTGTTGACTATGGAGAGACGGATTGAGGGAATGTGAGGGAGGAGATCGTGGTGGGACATGCCTGTGAAGGAAAGCCAGGCAGCCATGGAAGCAAGGCGATACTGCTGAGTCACATGTACCAAGTGGAACCATCACCATAGTCCCTTTCTCTCCACACTGCCAGCATCGGTAGCTGAAGAATAAAGAGTCTGGCCCATCAAACGCCTGACGCACTGAACTACAGAGTAGGACCCCACCCAGGGTGCCCCTTTAAGTGCCTGACTTGCTGAAGAGAAGGACCCCAGGCAAGGGATCTAAGTGCCTGAATGGGCAGAGCTACTGAGAAAGACTGGCCAAAGAGGCCTTCCGATCTCCAGCTACAAGAGGCTCGAAAAAATACTCTGATAGGGCCATAGCTCCTACCCCAGAGGTAGTTTGTGTCCCTGAACACTCGGCGCTGCCATGGTCCCTGCAAGCCAAACAGCTGCACCACCTCTGCTCAACTCTCACTGGGGCAGAGCTGCCACAGGCAAAAAAAAAAAAAAAAAAACAACTCTTGTGTTTATGCGTGGAGGGTCACTTTGGTCCTGACTGACTGTTTGTGACCCTGTAGACTGTGGCCTGCCAGGCTTCTCTGTCGGGGAGGGGGTTTTCCAGGCAAGAATACTGGAGCGTATTGGCCAATATTGGTTGCCATACCCTTCTAGAGCACTATATTTCATGCTGCCCTAGCCACCAATACCCCTGAGTACCTGGTGCTGACAGAACCCCTGTGACCCAAGCAGCTGTACCACTTCCACACCTGGCCGTCAAAGGGGCAAACCCAAGCCCTCCAGCGCAGCCTCAGGAGCTAAACCCCAGCGGATGACCCACATGTAGAGGTGGAAATACAACCACAATTGAAACCCAGGGGCAGTGTGGCTAAGGAAGAAGACCCAAAATCTTCCCACCAGCTGTACAAGCTGCAGATTAAATCTGTAAGATCAACTAAGCAGACTCTGTGTCTATGGAGTATATAAAAGGCCATTGAGAGCTCCCACAAAAGAAAACACACTAGCTCCAATAGCTGTGGACATTGGAGGCAAGAATACATAGTAGTAGGACCAGATTAGAATCTGAGCAGCCCCCACAGCAGGTCCAGAGATCAGTATAGTGTTGGAGGGCATCCTAGGGAGGTAAGGTGGACTGTGATTCAGAGCATGGGAAAGGACTCTGACAGCAGTGACTCAAGAAAAACATGTACTATTCTTACTTTTTGACTTGTTCTATACATTCTTTTGGATTCCCTCCCCCCCTTTTTCCCCCTTTGTTGTAGTTGTCAATTTTACTGGCACTAAGAAATTGAATTGAGCTTTTGAACTTTCTTTTTCTTTTTCCTCAGTCACATTTTTTTATTGTTGTTATGAACCTCTGCCTCTTTTTATTTTCTTTTCTCTTTTTAAAATTTTAATTTTAAAAACCTATTATATTTTTTCTACATTTATTCCTTCATTTACCTTTCCTACTGTTCTTTCCCCCTTGCAGTTAATCTTCAATGTACATAAATCTTCTTCATCTATCTCTATTTAACCTTGTATATCTATTCTTTCTTTCTTTTCTTTCCTCTCAACATATTTATTAGTTTTGTTTTCATTGCTTTATTCCCCACTTGGCACCTTGCTTTAGTTTTGTTTTCCAGTTTGTGCTTAAGTTAGATTTGTTCTCAACTGGAAAATATAATTTTTGATTTCCTTTGTTCACCAGGTCAATCTACTGTACTTCTTTTTTGTTGGACTGTTTTCACTTTGCTCATGGGTGTATATGTATATGTACATATTCCATTATTTTAATTATTATTTGCCTGATTTTGTAACTGCCATTTGTCTGGAGTTCATCTTTGGTTTCTTGTTTTGGGATATTTGTTTTACTCCTCCTTAATGCCATAACAAACCACTTGTGGAATCTTCATACCTGACCAGAGATCAAACCCTGAGACTTTGGATTGGGAATACTGACTCCAAGACCCTAGACTACCAGAGAACTAACCCTAGGGCGTATCAAATAATGAGAACTCACACAAAGGAAACCACTTGAATACAAGACCTGGCATCACCTAACCACCAGTAGCACCCTCATCTAAACAACAAACAAAACAAAAATACAAACCAAATCATCAGCAGACAGGATTGCCACCTCACTCAGCTTTGCCCATCAGAGGAAAAACAAACAAACAAAAACTCAGCACAAATCTCACCTTATATGAAGCTCACACAAATCACTGGACCAACCTTAGGAGGGCAGAAACCAAAAGGAAGAAAGAATTCAACCTTCTTCAAGGAAAGAATTCAACTTTCCTTGAAGCCTGGGAAAAGGAGACCTCAACCACAATAACTTAAAAAAAAAATGAAAAGGCAGAGAAATACTGCACAAATGAAGGAACAAACTAGAAACACTGAAGTCCAAATAAATGAAGAGGAAATAGGAAAATTACCTGAAAAAAGAATTCATAATAATGATAGCAAAGATGAAAAAAACCTTGAAAACAAAATGGAGAAAATGCAAGAATCAATGAACAAAGACCTAGAAGAATTAAAGAATAAGCATACAGAGACAAACAACACAATTACTGAAATTAACAATACTCTAGAAGGAATCAATAGCAGAATATCTGAAGCAGAAGAACGAATCAGTGAGCTGGAAGATAAAATGGTGGAAAAAACTTCTGAAGAGCAGAATAAAGTAAGAAGAATGAGAAGAGCTGAGGACAGTCTCAGAGACCTCTGGGACCATATCAAACACACCAACATTCAAATTATAGGGGTCCGAGAAGAAGAAGAGAAAAAGACAGGGTATGAGAAAAGGTTTGAAGAGGTTATAGTTGAAAATTTCCCCAACATGGAAAAGGAAATAGCCAATCAAGTCCAAGAGGCACAAAGAGTCTCATACAGGATAAACCCAAGGAGAAACACACCAAGACACATACTAATCAAACTAACAGACTAAATACAAAGAAAGAATATTTAAAGCAGCAAGGGAGAAGCAACAAGTAACATATAAGGGAAACCCCATATGCTTAACAGCGGATCTTTCAGCAGAAACCCTGCAGGCCAGAAGGGAAAGGCAGGATATATTTAAAGTACTGAAAGGGAAGACTCTACAACCAAGATTACTGTACCCAGAAAGGATCTCATTCAAAATTGATGGAGAAATTAAAAGCTTTTCAGACAAACAAAAGTGAAGAGAATTTGGTATCACCAAACCAGCTTTACAACAAATGTTAAACGGACTTATATAGTCAAGAAATAAAACAGTAGAAAAAAGATCTATAAAATCAACCCCAAACAATTAGAAAATGGCACTAGGAACATATATATCAATAATTACTTTAAATGTAAATGGATAAAATACTCCAACCAAGAGACACAGACTGGCTGAATGGATACAAAAGCAAGACCCAGATATGTGCTGTCTATAAGAAACCCACTGCAGACCTAAAGACACATATAGACTGAAAGTGAGAGGATGGAAAAATATATTCCATTCAAATGGGAAGCAAAAGAAGGCTGGAGTAGCAATCCTCATATCAGACAAAATAGACCTTAAAATAAAGAAGATTACAAGAGATAAGGAAGGACACTACATAATGATCAAGGGATCAATCCATGAATAAGACATAACAATTGTAAACATCTATGAACCCAACATAGGAGAACCTCAATACATAAGACAAACACTAACAGACATAAAAGGAAAAATTGACAGTAACACAATAATTGTAGGAGACTTTAACACCCTACTCACACCAATGGACAGATCATCAAAACAGAAAATTAATAAGGAAACACGTCTTAAATGATACATTAGATGAGATAGATCTCATCGATATCTTCAGGACATTCCATCCAAATGTAGAAGAATACATCTTCTTTGCAAGTGCACATGGAACATTCTCCAGGATAGATCACATCTTGGGTCACAAATCAAACCTCAGTAAATTTAAGAAAATTGAAATCATATCAAGCATCTTCTCCAACCACAATGCTATGAGACTAGATATCAATTACAAGAAAAAAATAAACTGTAAGAAACACGAACAACATGGAGATTAAACAACATGTTTCTAAATAACCAACAGGTTATTAAAGAAATCAATAAGGAAATCAAAAAATTTCAAGAAACAAATGACAATGAAAACATGACAACTCAAAACATATGGGATGCAGCAGAAGCAGTTCTAAGAGGGAAGTTTATAGCAATACAATCCTCCCCGAAGAAACAAGAAAAACATAGCATAGACAGGCTAACTTTACACCTAAAGCAACTGGAAAAAGAAGAAGAAAAAAACCCCCCAAAATTAGTAGAAGAAATCATAAAGATCCAAGCAGAAATAAATGAAAAAGAAATGAAAGAAAGAATAGTAAAGAAAACTAAAAGCTGGTTCTTTGAGAAGATAAACAAAATTGACAAACCCTTAGCCAGACTCATCAAACAAAAAAGAGAGAAGAATCAAATCAACAAAATTAGAAATGAAAAAGGAGAGGTTACAACAGACAATGCAGAAATACAAAGGATTATAAAGACTATTATGAACAACTGCTGCTGCTGCTGTGTCTCTTCAGTTGTGTCCAACTCTGTGTGACCCCACAGACGGCAGCCCACCAGGCTCCCCTGTCCCTGGGATTCTCCAGGCAAGAACACTGGAGTGGGTTGCCATTTCCTTCTCCTATGAACAACTATATGGTAATAAAATAGGTAACCTAGAAGAAATGGACAGATTCTGAGAAAAGTTCAATCTTTCAAGGCTGAAACAGGAAGAAATAGAAATTATGAACAATCCAATTACAAGCACTAAAATTTAAGCTGTGATAAAAAATCTCCCAAAAAACTAAAGCCCAGGACGAGATGGCTTCACAGGAGAATTCTATCAAACATTTAGAGAAGATCTAATGCCTATCCTTCTAAAACTCTTTCAAAAAACTTCAGAGGAAGGAACACTTCCAAACTCATTCTATCAGGCCACCATCACCCTGACACCAAAACCAGACAAAGACAACACAAAAAAAGAAAACTACATGCCAATCTCACTGATGAACACAGATGCAAAAATCCTCAACAAAAGTTTAGCAAACAGAATTCAGCAAGACAACAAAAACTCATACACCATGATCAAGCTGGGTTTATTCCAGGGATGCAAGGATTCTTCAATATATGGAATTCAATCAATGTGATACATTATATTAATAAATTGAAAGATAAAAACCATATGATCATCTCAAAAGATGCCAAAAAAGCCTTTGACAAAATTCAGCAAATTTATGATTAAAATCCTTAAAAATATGGGCATAGAAGGAACCTACCTCAACACGGTAAAGGGCATATATGATGAGCCTATAGCAAACATTATTCTCAATGGTGAAAAACTGAACGCATCCCCCCTAAGATCAGGAACAAGACAAGGGTGTCCACTTTTGCCACTGTTATTCAACATAGTGCTGGAAGTTTTAGCTACAGCAATCAGAGAAGAAAAGAAATAAAACCAGGTCAGAAAAGAAGGAAAACTCTCACTGTTTGCAGATGACATGCTACAGTACATAGAAAAGCCTAAAGATAGTATGAGAAAATTACTAGAGCTAATCAGTGAATTTAGCAAAGTTGCAGGATACAAAATCAGTACACAGAAGTCACTTGCATTTCTATATACTAACAATGAAAAATAAGAAAGAGCAATTAAGGAACCCCAGTCACCATTGCAACAAAAAGAATTAAATATCTAGGAATAAACTTACCTGAGGAGACAAAAGAACTGTACACAGAAAATTATAAGACACTAATGAAAGAAATCAAAGATGACATAAACAGATGGAAAGATATTCCATGTTCATGGGTAGGAAGGATCAATATTGTGAAAATGACTATACTACCAAATGCAATCTACAGACTTAATGCAATCCATATCAAATTACCAATGGCATTTTTCACAGAACTAGAACAAAAAATTTCACAATTCATATGAAAACACAAAAGACCCTAAACAGCCAAAGCAATCTTGAAAAAGAAGAATGGAGCTGGAGGAATCAAGCTTCCTGACTTCATGTTATACTACAAGGCTACAGTCATTAAGACAGTATGGCACTGGCACAAAAACAGAAATATAGATCAACGAAATAAGACTGAATGCCCAGAAATAAACCATGCACCTATGGGTACCTTATTTTTGACAAAGGAGGCAAGAATATACAATGCCCCCTCTTAACACCATACACAAAGATAAACTCAAAATGCATTAAAGACCTAAATGTAAACCAGAAACTATAAAACTGTTAGAGGAAAACATAGGCAGAACACTCGATGACATAAATCAAAGCAAGATCCTCTATGACCCACCTCCTAGACTAATGGAAATAAAAACAAAAGTAAACAAGTGGGACCTGGTTAAACTTAAAAGCTTTTTCACAGCAAAGGAAACTATAAGCAAGGTGAAAAGACAACCCTCAGAATGGGAGAAAACAATAGCAAGTGAAACAACTGACAAAGGATTAATTTCCAAAATATATAAGCAGCTCATACAACTCAATACCAGAAAAACAAACAACCCAATCAAAAAATGGGAAAAAGACCTAAACAGACATTTCTCCAAAGAAGACATACAGATGGCTAACAGACACATGAAAAGATGCTCAACATCACTCGTTATTAGAGGAATGCAAATCAAAACTACAATGAGATATCACCTCACACCAGTCAGAATGGCCCTCATTGAAAAGTCTACAGAAACAAATGCTGGAAAGGGTGTGGAAAAAAGGGAATGCTCGTGCACTGTTGGTAGGAATATAAATTGATACAGCCATTATGGAAGATGGTATGGAGATTCCTTTAAAAACTCAGAATAAAACCACCATATGACTGAGCAATCCCACTCCTAGGCATATACCCTGAAGAAACCAAAATTGAAGGAGACACATGTATCCCATTGTTCATTGCAGCACTATTTACAATAGCTAGAACATGGAAGCAACCTAGACGTCCATCGACAGATGAATGGATAAAGAAGTGTGGTATATATACACAATGGAATATTACTCAGCCATAAAAAGGAACACAGTGAGTCAGTTTGAATAAGGTGGATGAACCTAGAACCTATTATACAGAGTGAGGTGTGTCAGAAGGAGAAAAATAAATACCACATTCTAACACATACATATGGAATCTAGAAAAACAGTACTGAAGAATTTATTTACAGGGCAACAATGGAGAAACAGACATAGAGAATAGACTTATGGACATGGGGAGAGGGGAGGAGAGGGTGAGATGTATGGAAAGAGTAACATGGAAACTTTCATTACCATATATAAAATAGATAGCCAACAGGAATTTGCAGTATGGCTCAGGAAACTCAAACAGGGGTTCTGTACCAACCTAGAGTGGGGGGATGTGGAGGGAGATGGGAGGGAGTTTCAAAAGGGAGGGGCTATATGTATACCTACGGCTGATTCATGTTGAGGTTTGACAGAAAACAGCAAAATTCTATAAAGCAATTATCTTTCAATTATAAAAAAAAAGCTTAACAGGGATTAAAAAAAAGTCAACAATTCATATGAAAGTTGTTCACTATAAAGCATACAGAAAGAAAATGGCCTTAGACTTGGATGGCAACACTAAATACCAAGAGTCAATGAGGCAACACTTGGAATCATTTTCAACCCAAAGTCTACAGCCAGCCAAATCATCACTAAAGTATAAAGGTAGAATAAAGAAAGATCTAGGACTTCTGCTGGGAGAAATATCAATAACCTCAGATATGCAGATGACACCACCCTTATGGCAGAAAGTGAAGAGGAACTAAAGAGCCTCTTGATGAAAGTGAAAGAGGAGAGTAAAAAAGTTGGCTTAAAGCTCAACATTCAGAAAACGAAGATCATGGCATCTGGTCCCATCACTTCATGGGAAATGGACGGGGAAACAGTGGAAACAGTGTCAGACTTTGTTTTTTGGGGCTCCAAAATCATTGCAGATAGTGACTGCAGCTGTGAAATTAAAAGACGCTTACTCCTTGGAAGGAAAGTTATGACCAACCTAAATAGCATATTCAAAAGCAGAGACATTACTTTGCCAACAAAGGTCCATCTAGTCAAGGCTATGGTTTTTCCAGTGGTCATGTATGGATGTGAGAGTTGGACTGTGAAGAAAGCTGAGTGCTGAAGAATTGATGCCTTTGAACTGTGGTGTTGGAGAAGACTCTTGAGAGTCCCTTGGACTGCAAGGAGATCCAACCAGTCCATTCTAAAGGAGATAAGTCATGGGTGTTCTTTGAAAGGAATGATGCTAAAGCTGAAACTCCAGTACTTTGGCCACCTGATGCGAAGAGCTGACTCATTGGAAAAGACTCTGATGTTGGGAGGGATTGGAGGCAGGAGGAGAAGGGGACAACACAGGATGAGATGGCTGGATGGCATCACCGACTTGATGAACTTGAGTTTGGGTGAACTCCGGGAGTTGGTGATGGACAGGGAGGCCTGGCATGCTGCAATTCATGGGGTCGCAAGGAGTCAGACACAGCTGAGTGACTCAACTGAACTGAACTGAGGACTTCCTTGGTGGTCCAGGGGTTAATCCACCTGCCAATGCAGGGGACGTGTGTTCAGTCCCTGGTCGGAGAGGATTCCACATGCCATGGGAAAACTAAGTCTGTGCAAGCAAGACAACTGCTGAGCTGGCATTCTAGAGCCCACATGCCATAACTATTGAGCCAGGGCACTGCAACTACTGAAACCACATGCTCTAAGGCTTGGGCATCACAACTAGAGTAGCCGCTGCTTGCTGCAAAGAGAAAACCAATGCAGCAATGAAGACCCAGTATAGCAAAAGTAAAATAAGAAAAGAAAGAAATGTCCAAACATTCAAGGACTCAAAAACTTTACCTCCTGGGCATAAAGACATTGAAACACACAGGAGTATGTGTTTCTGGAAAATGAAAACAGTAAACCAAGAAACAGGAGTATATAGAATCAAGGAAACAGAATATTCTGCAGAGAAGAGTGGTAGAAGAAAGTGGAGGCTTTCTTCAGTGTCTAGTTCTCACTGGCTGTTGGTTCATATATATATATAATTGTGTGTTTGCGCTCAGTTGCTCAGTTTTTTCCAACACTTTTTGACCCCATGGACTGTAGCCAGCCAGGCTCCTCTGTCCATGGAATTTCCTAGGCAAGAATACCAGAATGAGTTGCCATTTTCTACTCCAGGATATATTTCTGACCCAGGGATAGAACCTGAATCTCTGGTGTCTGCTGATTTAGCAGGTGAATTCTTTGTCACTAAGCCACCTGGAAATTACTAGGCAATAAAAACTGATTGGAAACTGTGGGTTGGGTTGGGTTGGGTGGGAGAGAAGAGAAGCTTATTAACAAGTAGACTTCACTCTTGCAAGCTAGCTTTTTCTTTGGAAGTTATATACTTCTCTCCTTCTTCCCAAATATTATTATCTGTTGTTTTTTTCTCTGGAACCAATCCATTTCTCTATAGAATATTCTCAAATCTCTTGCCTGGGAAGAGCCAAATTAAGCATCAAACCTATACCAGAAGAACCTGGAAAAACTTCCAAAGCATCATAATGCTGAGGGAAAACCAGTTAGGAACTCTGTAACTCAAGTGATTCATTGATTGATCAGAAAATATTTGCTAACCATCTACTATTGTAGAATCAGTGGTAAAGAAGAAAGATAAAGTTCCTGCTCTTACAAAGCTCCATTTATAATTTCCGTGGGAAAGAATGAGACAGGAAAAAAAAATGAAGAATTATTAGCTGAAATATTTTCTAAATTTGACTTTTTAAAAGGTAAACCATTGCTCCAAGAAGTCCAGTGAATTCCAAGTAAAATAAATAGAAATAAAACTACATCTTAGCAGTCTTAGCTAAATTGTTGAAAACTAGAAAAATCTTAAAAGCAGCAAATGGAGAAAAAATCAAAACATCACATTACATACAAAGGAAATATAATATGATTAACAGCAGACCTCACAAGGGAACCATGAGAGATCAGATGGCAATGGGATACTTCAAAATGCTTCCAAACAAACAAAAAGATGCTGTCAACCTAAAACTCTATATTCAGTAAAAGTATTTTTGAAAGATGAAACAAAATAAATACACTTTAAGATAAATATAAACAGAGACAACTTTAGCTAACAGAATCACGTGACATAAAATGCTAAAAAAGTTCTTCAGGTTGAAGAGAACTATCATTTGATACATGACATACTAAAAATATACATACACATAATTCTTTAAAGAACTATTAACTTCATATATGAAAAATAAAGAGAATATACTGCAAATTCTATAACATACATAGAAGCAAAATATATGATGATAAAAAGGAGAGGGAGGATGAATAGCATTATTCAGTTGTAGGGTCTTACATTACCGATTAAATAACATATAAGTAATATAATACTATTTGAAAGTAGCATGTGATAAATCAACATGCATAGGCAATTTCTACAACAAGCTCTAAAATTAATAGAAAAAGAAGAGACAATGTCAATAGAAGCGATAAAAATGAAATATTAAGAGTGCTTGGTTAACCAAAAGCAAGTCAGTCTAGGAGAAATAAAGAACAAAGAATAGATAGAACAAATACCAAGATGATAGATTTAAATCCAACTCTACCTTAATTTTATTAAATATAAGTAGACTAAACACCATGTAAAAAGCGAAGATTGCCAGACTGGGTAATGAGGCAAGATCTGTTAGTCACTTTTTAAAAAGGCAAAACAAATACAATATTGTAAAGTTAAAAAATAAAATAAAGTTAAAAAAATTGCACTTTATATATAATGACATAGACAAGTGGAAAAGTGGAAGAAAGGAAACAAGATATATAATGTATAAGAAACTTGGTGCAATTATATAAACATCTGATGCAGTTTACTTCAAGATAAACAGTATTAACAGAGATAGGCATCTCATAAAAATAATTTAAAAGGTCAATGTATCAGAATGATAAAACAGTCTTAAATATATATGCTATTGTTGTGTCAGTCACTAAGTTGTGTCCAACTCTTTTGAGACCCCGTGGACTGTAGCCCACCAGGCTGCTCTGTCCATAAGATTTCCCAGGCAAGAATACTGGAATGGGTTGCTATTTCTTTCTCTAGAGGATCTTCACAAATGAGGGATCAAACTCATGTCTTTTGCATTGGCAGGTGAATTCTTTACCACTGAGCCACCAGGGGAGCCTAAATATACATGTACTCAATAGGAAACCCAGACAGACTGACTCTGGAGTTTATCCTGTGCTTCGTCACTCAGTCATGTTTGACTCTTTGCAACTCCAGAGCCCACCAGGCTCCTCTGTCCATGGAATTCTCCAGGCAGGAATAATGGAGTAGGTTGCCATGCCCTCTTCCATGGGATCTTACCAACCCAGGGATTGAACCTGGGTATCCCATATTGCAGGCGAATTCTTTACCATCTGAGCCACCAGGAAAGCTCAAGTTTATCCTGCTCCCCTGTAAAATCTAACCACCAAATAAAGAATCAAAGCTGCATTTGTGATGGTAACTCTCTCTCTTCCTTTTTATTCATTCACTGAGCGATAAAAACATTTTTATAGATCAATGTTTGGGTATCTCTAGCTACATTTCCTCATGTCTCTTTCTGGGAAACAGATGCACAACCATCTATTCATTCAACGTGTGCTGTGTGCTGCACACTCAGTCATGTCTGACTCTTTGCAACTCCATGGACTATATAGCCTGCCAGGCTCCTTTGTCCATGGAATTTTCTAGGCCAGAATCCTGGAGTGGGTTACCATTTCCTACTCCATGGGATCTTCCAGACCCCAGGATGGAACACCCATCTCCTGCATTGACAGGTAGATTCTTTACCACTGCGCCACCTGGGGAACCAATTCAATACACACTTACTAAGTGCTTATTAGACATATGAGTGTAGAGTATCTATTTTATGTCATGAACTTTGTCAGCTGCTAGGGAGCAGTAAGTAATGAACACAGTCCCTTATGTTGTTAAGCATACATATATTAGTAGACAACCCAGAATAAACCTATGATGTTATGTCCTGAGATGTATATAACAGTGAAAAGTGAAAGTGAAAGCTGCTCAGACACGGCTGTCTGTCCGCTCAGTGACACACGAAAGACAATTGTGTCCAACTCTTTGGGACCCCATGGTCTGTAGCCTGTCATGCTCCTCTGTCCATGGAATTCTACAGAGAAGAATACTGGAGTGGGTAGCCATTCCCTTCTCCAGGGGATCTTCTCAACCCAGGGATTGAACCCAGGTCTCCCGCATGGCAGGCAGATTCTTTACCAGCTGAACCACTCGGAAAGCCCAAGAATACTGGCGTGGGTAGCCTATCCCCTCTCCAGGGGAACTTCCTGACCCAGGAATTGACCCATGGTCTCTTGCATTGCAGGCAGATTCCTTACCAGCAGAGCTATCAGGGAAGCCCATATATAATAATAGGTATGTACAAATATTGTGGCACAAGTTGCTAGGAAAGCAATACTATATTGAGTACTACAAGGCTAAAGATATCACTATTAAAATTTACTTTAAAAATAACTCACTGTGCAACATTTGCCATATCAGTCTCTCTGGGTCTCAGCTTTCTTTTGTGTAAAGGAAGAGATTAGCAGTCTGTGTTCCTGTTTTCTCCCCTCTCTCTGTTGCCATATGTAAACTGTGGCATGCAGGAGACCAGTTCCCTCCAGGATCCATGGTGCCTATCACTTTGGGCACATGAACCAACATGGATTTTATGGACAGAATATATGCCATCTGCACATTTGAGCGAAAGGATTTGTGAGAATTTAGTTTATAAAGGAAACCAGAGGGATCTTGCATTCATTAGTACATGATAGCATGCATGTGGTAGCAAGAAATTAAATATATTAATAGTGTAAGTGGAGAGCCATTCAGCTAATTTCTTCTATGCTTGGTAAAAAAAAGTCTACCATGACTAGAGATGGAGAGACAGAAATACTGCTTCTGGAAACAAGTAGTTACATTGTGAAGAGCAAGAGAAAAATAGGTGTTTTGATTTCTTCATTCAACCTCCTGATTTCTATCCACTGAATGACTTTCTTGGCAAACAATGTCATACAGAATGTTCATTAAGAAAGAGCCTGGCAACTTGTGCTTGAATTCTTTTCAAATGTTTAGTGTGCTGCAATCCAATTAAATAATTCAAAGAAGGCATTAAAAAAGCACTAAAGAGTGCCATGGAGAGTGCCTTGGTAACAGGAAACGGCAAAGGCGGGGAGCTGGGGTCCAGGCTCAAGTACAGGTTTCCAGTTTCCTGATGACTAGGGGACCTTTCACTGACCTCTATCACTAGATGCTCACACCATGACAGCAGTCAGCAAAACTGCCTAGCAGTCCCTTCAAACCTAGTCAGCTAGGTGATGGGAGACCCCCTTACTCCAAAGGAAGATTATCCACTGGCAAATCAGCTTCCAGGACAAGGCAGAAAATGTTCTAGGCCAAAAAGTTTTCTGTGAGAAAGGAGTGATGTCATCAGGGAAATAATAAAGTTGAAATATGAAAGTATAGACCAATCAGGGAGCTGGTGTGGACAAATTGAAAGGGGAAAGAAATGAAGTGGCTGTTAAAGGAAGTGGGAGGCATGGAGGAAAAGGTGGGCTGAAGGCCAGTGATGCAGGAGTAAATGCTTAACCTGCTCTAATCTGTGCTGCTGCTGCTGCTGCTGCTAAGTCGCTTCAGTCGTGTCCGACTCTTCGAGACCCCATGGACTGCAGCCTACCAGGCTCCTCCGCCCATGGGATTTTCCAGGCAAGAGTACTGGAGTGGGGTGCCATTGCCTTCTCCGGCTCTAATCTGTAGCACTTTCTTATTCCTGCAGTGTATCAATACAGAATCCCACCATGGCTGGTTCCACGCTACCAACGTGAGGTTGCCAAATGTGAAGTTGGGAGGAGCTCTGAGTAGCTACCTATGTTATGACTTTTCCACCAGATGCAAAAAATTATAACACAATATAACCTCAAGTGCATAGTCATAAAAAGTAGTAAAATAACAAAGAAGTGATACATTTTGAGTATGAATTATCTTTGTTTTCAATATGATTTATTTAAATATACTTTCATCTAGTTTAATTTTTAATAATGGCTTTTTAACAGCAAGCTTGCAAAATTCTTAATAATTTAAGGTTTAACCTGAATATATCAGTGGACATCCAGGTAACATTCCCTTTTGGCAGTTGGTTTGCTTCTCTTGCCTAAGGATTGGGTAGGAAGGAGGAAGGATAATGATAAAGAGATAGAGATTCTTAAAGGGAGAGAATTATTGTTCTGTGTTCTCACTGCTAAATACAGCTTCTCAAATGAAGGGCTTTTAGGATAGTGGAAAGTGTTCTGGACTAATAGCCATCCTTCTAGATTCCAATTTCAGTAGGTTGGATTTATCTCTTAATTCTCTTATGTCATTTTATGTACCTTGATTTGGCATTTTCCCACACTGTACTCTATTTTGATGTATTCATCTTTTCCACTAGTCTAGATATTTTACCTGAAGACAGAGACTGCAAGGAGTCTTATCTTTGTTTGCAGTATGACTGGTCCAAACTAAAGCATTTATCATACATAATTTTTAAATGAATGAATCATTACTGTAACTTGCTTCCATCCAGCTTGCAACCTACATCTGTAAGAGGTTTTCAATGGCCTCCATCTTGTTGGATGTGTCATGTACATCAGAGGGGGAGCACTACGGCCTTTCAATTTAATCAGCCCTATGTTGGACTTGTAGGACCTGGCTCTGGCATTGCCCAAGCAAGTTATACAACTTGCTTAGTCTGAGACTCATTTTTGATGGGGGAATAAAAAAAAAAGTCCTCTTCATATAATATTGGGGGGGGGGGG
>NW_011494941.1:2276132-2281917 GCF_000754665.1 Bison bison bison
GGGGGGGGGGGGTTGGGAAATAAAATAAGGTGTATGCTGCCAATCAAGAGAATAATAACACTAACAGCAGTAAACATTTATTGAGTGTTTATACCATTGATCGTTCTTACCACTTGATGTGTATTAACTCCTTTCGTCCTCATAAAACCAGCATTGGGCAATATCTACCATTATCCCCATTTGACAGATAAGGAAACTGAGACCCTAGGATGTCCAAGAACTTGCCAAAAGTGTATACACAATTCATAAGGGAGGAAGCTGACATTCTAACTCAGGCTATCTAGCTTCAGAGATGTCTTTCATTATATCAAAATGCTTTCACCCCAGAACTTCGTGCATTTTCCAAAGGCCTATAATATAGTGACACTTATCACCATACTCTCTACCCCTTCTAACATGTTCATATCTTGTTGACATGGTACTCCCATGCTCTGACCAGTCTACATTACAGCCCTGTTGCTCCAAGTCATATTTCTGAAGTCAAATTTCCCACGTTGTGTTGAAACTTCAGCATTCTTTATGCTTCTCATTTGGGATCTGTGGGTTCTTGTATAGAACCAATGCTCTTATGAGACCTGGCATACTATATTCTAAATGAAAGCAGGAAAGTTTAATTTTTTTTTCTACATCCTATGCTTTCCAAAAATTTTTGTGAATGACTTAAAACATTTACAGTAAAATAAATTAAACAGAATGTGGTAAATAAATGGGGCCAGGAATATGTAAGCCTAAATAGATAATAGAAATAGTAAATTCAAAATACATTTTAAATTATATATTTTTTACACACACACATACATATATATATACACACACATGCAAACCATGGGTCATACAACTGTTACGATTGAAAAAAAATTATTTCTGTATCTATCTATCTTTCAGCCTCCTGGCAGCCAAAGTGAAAAAGGATGCATGTACAATAGCAAAGAGAGAATACGATTATAGTAGGGCTTCTGGTGGATGAGATTTTATATATGGTATGAAGCAAGGAGAGAACAAATTGTCACTTTCTTAAAACAACACTGGATCAAATGCAACTTCCAGAAAAGATTCTAAGGCTTTACACGAACCCTTTGAGCAATGTTAAGGGATTTGAGGAATACTAACAAAAAATCAGAGAAGCCAACTTGATCAAAAATATTGAGGAGACCAGGTAGCCCATCTTTGCCTCAAAGTGGAAACATAAAGAATGCCTCAGTCTTTATCTCCTTTTCTCCTGGAGACCTCTCCATTGTGAATTCACTCCCACTTGATAAACTATTTTGAGATGGAGAAGATGGAACATTCTCTCCATCCTCACGGTTGACTGTTCATTCTGCAATAATGTCCAGATTTGGATAATATAATCACCCAGGAGGGCTCTGAAATGAAATTATTGGACTGGTCTGGATTGGAGTTTCTCAGAAGAAGTGGGTCTGCTCTGAAAATTACTTGCTGCCCTTTGCAAGGGTGGCAGTTAAATAACTCAACAAGAGGTCCCTTGGAGAAAATCAATGCACACAAAATTGCAAAAATGTGGATGCAATTTGTGGGGAAAGTGGATTTGATATGAGTCAGTGTTGGCTGCCAGCATGGAGTCACTCTCCAGGTGGATTAAAGCTTGTTGCAGCCCTTGGTTCCAAATGATGGCTGGCCTCCAGCATGCTCTGCCAACCTCTTCTCCCCAGGGCTTCAGATAGGTTGACCTCAGCTCAAACCTGCTCCAGGCTATGGGACCAATTCTCCCCCAAGGTAGGGGCCTGACAGGGCTTCAGCCATATCTGATCCTGGGCATCAAGCCCCCTAACTTATGATGGAGAGCTCACCCTAGTGCAGACTTTTCCTTGTGCTTCACTTGGAGTCTTGGTTCTAAGAATGGGAATCTTGTTGTGTTCCTCGTTTTCAGAGTCTCTGCCCTGGTAACCTGCCTACACTGGTATCTAGGAAAAGGCTCTGTTTGCCCTTACTTCCTTCCAATGCCATAGGCTGAAGGAAACAGCTTTTGAAAGGTGTAAATGAGATCATATGACTCCCTTCCCCAGACTTCACATTGTATTTATAGAAAACCTTGGCCTGTGAGGCCTTGTATGACCTGGCTCCTCCCTATGCTCCAACTCATCTTATACAAACACTCTGTTCAGACCTCACACAGTTCTCTGTATTTCTCCAACAGGTACTTGCATCCATGGTGCTCTCTGCCTGGAATGCTGTTCCCCAAACTCTCTGCCTAGCTGGCTCCCTACATCCTTCAGGGTTCAGCTGAAGAGCACTAAGTAAGTGAAGACTTTCCCATCATCCTTTCTAAAGTACCACTTGTTCTTTACTCTCTGCGACCTCATGGACTGTTGCTCGCCAGGCTCCTCTCTCCATGGGATTCTCCAGGCAAGAATACTGGAGAGGGTAGCCATTTCTCTTATCCAGGGGATCTTCCCGACCCAGTGATTGAACAGGAGTCTCTTACATTGGCAGGCAGATTATTTCCCACTGAACCAAAAAGTAGCACCCCTCCCCCATTATTTCTGTCACCACGTTAATTTTCCAGCTTCAAGCCATGATAACTGTGTTTATTTGTGTTCATGTTTATTGTCTGTATTCCCTACCCTACAATAATATAAATAACATGAGGGCAAGGAACACAACTACTTTATTCATAGCTGTATTCCCAGTGTCTAGCATTGTATCTAAGTCGTAAAAAATAATTATTTGTGGAATGAATGTTCAAGATCTCTGATGCTTCCTACCCAGTTGCCTGAAGTTACCATTGCAGAATCTATTATGTTAATGGTATTCTATCATTATATGTTCTTGGACATTCTTGAGGATGATGCTTAGGCATCATCTGTTGTCTGTTATCTGTTGTCTACATGGTGATTTTTTTTTAATGTTTTTGAGGAGGAAGTGGAGCCCTTTACTAATTTTAAAAGCAATTTTATTATGAAATCCAAAAAATAAAACTGATAAAAGTATGTCTGCTTGACCTGACTTAGGAGTGAGAAGAGTTAAGTTTTCCTGACTCCTCTCAGATGCTGACTAAAAAATCTGGGGTCCTATGCAACATGGCTTGGCAACCTGCAGTTCAGTAGTTGCTTATCAGCTCTGTGGTTTGCTTTCTAGACCAGACTTCCCTTGGCAAATGACTGGGCCAGTCCACCTTTGATCATTAAGCATCAGCACTTCTCTAGACTGTGATTTTTACATCAGTCTCTCCTGCTCCATTTTAGCTCTGCAATTAACTGTTCCACATGCCACTACACCACAAAATACATCACCAAGACCCTGGGTGGGAACAGTTGGTCTCTGAACTTGACGGGAGCCAGTGACAAATCCCATAACAAACTTGATCAGTCTGCTAGTGCCAAGAAAGCAGGACAGATTTCTGTAAAAGGATTCTGACAGATGGGATAATTCAAATCCATTTTATTATTGTCTTAAAATGTATCTAATGCGCCCACAGTGAGGCTTCTAAGGACCCTGACAAAATCTGAAGTTGAAATTAAACTGCAAAAGCATATGCTCACCAGATTCTCAAAGTCAGCAAAGTCTCCCCTAATTACTGCTCTGGTTCCAAACAAAAAGAGGCCTACTTAGTCACCCTGCCCAGAGTCATGTCTCAACAAACCAATAAATCTCATACTATGTCCTGGAGGTCCTAGAGCTGTGGTCTTACAGGAGAGAAAAAAAAAAAAAGATAATTGAGTGACCCGGAAGCCATTTATGTTTACACTTAAAGCCTGGTGGTCCATTTCACAGCCAGCAATGTCAGGCCAAGTCCTTCTCATGTTGTCATCTCTCTTGTCCCCCCCCCCCCCTATGCCTCCGTCTGACACTTTGAGGGATTCTTGTGATTACATTAGGCCCATTCACTAATCCAGGATAATCTCTGCATCTCAGAGTCAGTGCCCTAGCAACCTTAATTCCATCTGCAAGCTGATTTCCCCTTGGCCAGGTCACATAACATAGTCACAGATCCCAGGCATTATGACACTGACACCTTTAAGGCAACAGGGGAGTGTAGGTGCAGTTTGTACACACTAATCAACCGAATGAACAATACTGGAAATAATTATCTTTGTCTAGTCACCGTTTTTTAAATTCATACCATAGTTTTGAATTGATAATGTATATAAAGGCCTAAAATTTCAAAATAACCCAAAAGACTGTAAGTTTGCCTTTTTCACTCTAAAAATAGTTACGTTATAATGATAATGGGGGATAAAAGCCTGGCAGTAGACTCAAAAGACAGAGAAACTAGGGCAAGAGAAGAGCCATTGGCCACAGCTGAGGAGACCCAAAGTTCCTTAAGATGTCCTTCAAGGCCACCCCTTTCTTGAACAGGGCCCGGCTTCCCTCCCCAGCCTCACTTTCTGCACAACTTGCTTCTCTTTTTCTACACCATCTTCCCCCTGCCCCCATCACATTGTTCCATGACTCTATGCTTCTGTTCACATGGGTTCCACTGGTTGGAACGCAGAGCCCTTGAACCAGGCCCCAAAGCAATGCCTCCACCAGGTCGGGCCTGGCCCTGGGTATTGGGGATGCAGAGATGAAGCACATGTAGTCCTGTCTTTGGCAAGTGGGCAGTGTGATCTGGAGCTACAAGTGTCAAAAATACACCAGACTTCAAACACCTACTATGAAAAAAAGGAATAAGCAAGTTTTTGATTTTTCTTTAATCCCATGGTCTTGGGCTACCACCCAACTCTGCAATTGCTCAGCCTTAAGACCTAGAAGACAGCTCAGAGTCAGTGAAAGAGATATCAGTGGTTTAATAGATAGGGTATCTTACACGTCTGAAGCCAACAGGTCCTGGAGCAGCACTCCACTGTGGATAGCTGACAGTAGGCAGGACGTGGCAGCAGTCTTTGCTACTGAGAGAGGTTACCAGTTATAGAGGAATTGACGTCAGGTTGGCTCCTCGGTTACCAGGGAAACTCCTCATCATCCCTTTGATAAGTCACTTTAGTGGAGATGTTCTGATCTGAAGATTAGAATAATCACTAGCTGGGGCCAGGGGGCAAGAATGTAGGCATTTACTGATTAGGTTCTCTGATGAAAAGGGAAGGTCAGTCATGTGAGTAGGATAGGTGAAGCAGGGACTGGTCAAGCAGGGGAGGTACAGAGAGGAGGAGAACAGCCATCTTGAGTGGCCTGACCATACAAACAATGAAATAATAACATTTTGAATTCATTACCCTAAATAAAATATTATATTGATTTTACTTGTTTCTTTTTACCTTTTTTAATATGGCTACTAGAGAATATAAAATTACACCTATGGTTCACAACCTATTTCTACTGAATTCCTATACCTACCTGGCCATCTGAACCACCTAAGAAGCTTTTCCAAAAGAGAGATTCCAGGTGTCCACTCTCTGGCAATTCTGATTTAGTAGGTCTTTATGGGGTCTTATGTGAACCGTGAACTTCCTGATGTTCAAGCTGGTTTTAGAAAAGGCAGAGGAACCAGAGATCAAATTGCCAACATCCGCTGGATCATGGAAAAAGCAAGAGAGTTCCAGAAAAACATCTATTTCTGCTTTATTGACTATGCCAAAGCCTTTGACTGTGTGGATCACAATAAACTGTGGAAAATTCTGAAAGAGATGGGAATACCAGACCACCTAATCTGCCTTTTGAGAAATCTATATGCAGGTCAGGAAGCAACAGTTAGAACTGGACATGGAACAACAGACTGGTTCCAAATAGGAAAAGGAGTATGTCAAGGCTGTATATTGTCACCTTGCTTATTTAACTTCTATGCAGAGTACATCATGAGAAATGCTGGACTGGAAAAAGCACAAGC
>NW_011494941.1:2282017-2282699 GCF_000754665.1 Bison bison bison
AGGCTGTATATTGTCACCTTGCTTATTTAACTTCTATGCAGAGTACATCATGAGAAATGCTGGACTGGAAAAAGCACAAGCTGGAATCAAGATTGCTGGGAGAAATATCAATAACCTCAGATATGCAGATGACACCACCCTTATGGCAGAAAGTGAAGAGGAACTCAAAAGCCTCTTGATGAAAGTGAAAGTGGAGAGTGAAAAAGTTGGCTTAAAGCTCAACATTCAGAAAACGAAGATCATGGCATCTGGTCCTATCACTTCCTGGGAAACAGATGGGGAAACAGTGGAAACAGTGTCAGACTTTATTTTTTGGGGCTCCAAAATCACTGCAGATGGCGATCGCAGCCATGAATTTAAAAGACGCTTACTCCTTGGAAGGAAAGTTATGACCAACCTGGATAGCATATTCAAAAGCAGAGACATTACTTTGCCAACAAAGGTCCATCTAGTCAAGGCTATGGTTTTCCAGTAGTCATGTATGGATGTGAGAGTTGGACTGTGAAGAAGGCTGAGCACCGAAGAATTGATGCCTTTGAACTGTGGTGCTGGAGAAGACTCTTGAGAGTCCCTTGGACTGCAAGGAGATCCAATCAGTCCATTCTGAAGGAGACCAGCCCTGGGATTTCTTTGGAAGGAATGATGCTAAAGCTGAAACTCCAGTACTTTGGCCACCTGATGC
>NW_011494941.1:2282799-2354118 GCF_000754665.1 Bison bison bison
GGATTTCTTTGGAAGGAATGATGCTAAAGCTGAAACTCCAGTACTTTGGCCACCTGATGCGAAGAGTTGACTCATTGGAAAAGACTCTGATGATGGGAGGGATTGGGGGCAGGAGGAGAAGGGGACGACAGAGGATGAGATGGCTGGATGGCATCACTGACTCGATGGACGTAAGTCTGGGTGAACTGTGGGAGTCGGTGATTGACAGGGAGGCCTGGCGTGCTGTGATTCATGGGGTTGCAAAGAGTCGGACACGACTGAGTGACTGAACTGAACTGAAAGTCTATTTTTATGATGCTCTCCAGGTTATTCAATGACTATGATCATCCCAGTTTGAGATAATGGTCCCTATATTACCCAGGGCTTCCCTTTATTGCAACAATGGCCAACCCTCAATATGTATCACAATCACACAGGTAGATTTGAAATATAAAATATAAACCTAACTTGCCTTCATCAAGATTTAGGTTCCACTGCCCTGGGTAGAGCCTAAGCACTTTTTTTTTTTTAAAGAAACTCTCAGGTGATTCTCAAGTGTAGCTGAGGGTAGAAATCACTGTTCTACCCTAGTACTTACTACATACACTGTGGTTTCCACTGCACTTCTCTGATTCCTTCAGTAGACTATGAGCTCTCTGAAGGCATCTACTTTGACACTGTGTCTCTTATGCCTACAGGAGAGGCCTCAGGAGTGGCTAAATGAATCCTTTATTATTTGACACATTGGCAATGGCTTTTCTGTCCTGGCTGGGCTCCAGTTTCTACCTCTGGCTTTGATGCTGCTTATTCTTTGACTCCATGTCCCTTTTCTGAGCAGCTGGCAGCCCCAGCTTCCTGGCTTCCTCTAGGTTTTGCCCAGCAGTGAGGAGTGGGCTTCGCTGACTGTTCTCCCATGACTCTGCTATCCTCACCACCACTGCCCATTTATTCTAAAGGTGGAAGAAAAAGAAAGAGCAGATGACAACATTATCCTTGGTCACCTCTGACTTGAGTGCCAGGCCCATGACTCAGCACACCAGGACAGAAAGCAGTGTGTTCAGAGCCCAAAGCACGAGGCCAGGGGCAGAAGGTCTGTGTGCTAGGCCCAGCTCTGCCACTGACTACCTTGGGAGTCCAGTATCCCGTCTCTGATCTGAATTATTCATCAATGATTGGGTGGAGCAAATTGACAAGGGGAAGTTCCACGTTCACTATGATAACGCAATTTATTTGGAACCACTGTACTTCCAACCCTCCAACTCTAACAAAAACCCAAGAAGCTTCTATGCTCAGGCAATGAGCTGAGAATAAGGGGGAAATGCCTTTTGCTCAAGTTCTGCTTCAAAACTGCAGCCTTAGCATTTCAGTTGTGATACACCTGCTTTCCTTTGAGAACTTCCCAAACCTCCTTTCTCCCACATTGGTTTCTCAGACCTCAGCCAAGCTGCTCACAAACGTTCAGGGAATGTATCTGCTTTCTTGGGAAGCAGTCATTGGAGACTCAACATCAGCTCAGCTTATAGAGGCTGTCTAATTAATGACCAGAATGCTGATTCTCTTTGAAAAATATTTTAAAATGAACATTTCACCACCCCATTGTTGCCTTGGATAAGTAGATGAATTGGAGAAACAAACAAATGAATAAAAAAATCACTGAAAAGCTTTAAAATAACAGTCTAAACAGCAGGGGCCTGGTTTTCTAAATTTGAAGTAGGGGATTTAATTGTAATCCTGAAAGAATAAAGTAGCTGATTCAAGCACTTATGTTATAAAGATTATTTCCTGCTACTATTCAAAGCTGTGGCAAAAATAATAATATATGATTTCAAATTATTTTGAGTCGCTGTGTGTGTAACTGACAAGGAAGGAAGGAAATTGGGTATCTTTTGTTAACTAAGGAATTACCTTTCTTCTCAAAATTCTCTGAGAAATCGGAGGACAGGACACTAACCGAGTGATTCTGATTGGAACAGAAACCTTTGAGCTACTTTATAAAATTACTTTTTTTTTTTTTTTTCTTTTTCTGCCAAAGGGGGGAAATCTTCTTCCAGATGAATGAGTGGGTAATTGAAAATATGATAGGATTACAGAAGACAATAAAAATAAATGTAATTTAAAAAGGCCAAAGATCATCTCTGACTTGTACATAAATAATGAAGCTACGTGAGGTGAGTCATGAGAAGCAAGTCTCTTCACTATGAACCTGGCACATTGATGGGGGAGCTGGGCACTTCCAGGGACAGGTGACATAAACACAAACAGATGAGACCCAGGCCTAATTAGTTTTCAGTGTGGAGCCTAATGAGTGAGGCTGTATGCTAATAAATGGCCACATTTAGGTGGCCATGGTATGCCTGTGTTAAACTAGGAAGCCCAACATATTGACAAACGCAAGCACAGTGTGCGTGTCCTAGAAATGGCCCAACGCATACATTGAACATCTATTATATGCCAAGTCCTGGCCTAGGGACTCTTTTTAAATTAATTAATTATTTAAAAATGTATTTATTTGGCTGTGCCAGGTCCCAGTTGCGACATGTGAAATCTTTAGTTGCAACATGCAAACTCTTAGCTGTGGCACGTGAGGTCTAGTAGCTCAGGCAGTAAAGAATCTGCCCACAATGCGGGAGACCTGGGTTCAATTCCTGGGTCAGGACTATTCCCTGGAGATGGGAATGGCTACCCGCTGCAGTATTCTTGCCTGGAGAATGCTGTGGACAGAGCAGCCTGGCAGGCTACAGTCCATGGGGCTGCAAAGAGTCGGACACAACTCAGCGACTAAGCACACACACATTATCATCTAATCCTGTCAGGTAGATTTTCTTTCTCCCATTTTGTGAATAGAGAAACCAAGGCTTGGGGAAGTTTGGACGAACCCATCTTTGTAGTGCCACTGTCATAAGGGTGACTGTCCTGAGACCCACTTCCAGGTTTGGAGGGCCCAATGCACACCTGCTTCCCCTCAGCAATACTTAAATTTCTGAGACATGTGTTTACAGTTTTGAAAATGGGAGCACTGACAGGGGGAAGGAAGATGTAATAGAATGGGTTCTGGGTGGAGAAAGTGGGTTGTATTTGGGTCTATGTTTGCTTTGGGCTCGAAAGAAAGGAAAGATAGGGAATCCCTATCTTTTGGAGCCCTACAGGTATCAGACAGTTATCAGACAGTTGGGGCTTCCCTGGTGGCTCAGACTGTAAAGAATCTGCCTGCAATGTAAGAGACCTGAGTTCAATGCCTGGGTTGGGAAGATTCCCTGGAGAAGGGAATGGCTACCCACTGCAGTATTCTGGCCTGGAGAATTCCATGGACAGAGAAGTCTGGTGAGTGACAGTCCTTGGGGCCACAAAGAGTCTGGACACAACTGAGCGACTAACACTTTCTCTTACAGGTGTCAGACACTATTCCAGGGGTGCCTGACAACCACAATCTTATGAAGGAGTCCCATAGCATCAGATGTGCTAGATACTGCTATTTTCTGGCCTCAGAGAAGTTAAATGACTTTCCTAAGGTTGCCCAGCTCTCAAAGAGTAGAGATGGGATCAGATTCCAATGGAACCGTATAAGAACAAGCACATGGAGACGGAGCAGAGTGCGTCCCAGGGCAGGAGATGCTGTGTGCAAGGCACAGATAAGTGGAAGTGTCCAGAGCATATTTGGAAATAGTCTCTTGTTATTAATAAGTTAAGATCCAAGGAGGTACAATCACTTTCCCAAGTGGAAAAAATGTATATGATGGAATAGGATAATATCTAAGAAAGTGCTTGAGGCAGCAGCTGGCTGTCTGGAAGTTTAATAAATGTTTGCTCTTTTCCTTTTTCCTGAAGTCACTCAGTACAGAACAGAGCCGGGTCTCAAATTCAAGTCAAACCCCAAAGGAAATCCTTCTAATTCTGTGTGATGTGAAAGGGGGTAGTGTATTCTGAGTCTGTGTACAGAGGCCACATCCCCCACCCCGGACACTACCTGAAGATGAGGAGAGAAACTCACGGGGATGTGAGGATGGTTGAAAGGATGAGGAGCTTACGAGGTGGACCACATGGTAAAAGTAAGGGCTCTCCAAGCAGAGGAAACAGGACAGACAAAAGCCAAGAGACCAACGAGTTTGATAGAGTTGGAGCTTAAAGTAGTAAGAAGGGAGGAGCGGGATGTGGCTGGGAAAGTAGATAGTAGTCAGGACGGAAGAGCTTTGTGTGCTCTGCAGAGACCCTGGGTTTACCTGGGAGTGACTTGAGACCATGAGAGTCTTCAAGCAGGACAAGCTAAGAACACTTGGGCTTTCATTCTAAATGGTCATGGGGCAAATTATCGCTGTTTGTGGTAGCCAGCTTCCAAGCCCCCGGTCTCAGGGACGTCTGCCTCTTAGTATTCACACCCCCGTGTAGTCCCTTCCACAGGGTATCAGGGTCAGCCCATGTGACAGTAGGATGTGCCATAGAGATGGCATGTCACTTCTGACATTGCATTATATATATATATCTTTTTTAGATTCTTTTCTACTATGGATTATTATAAAATGTGGACAATAATTTTCTATGCTATACAGTAGGCCGTTGTTGATTATCTGTTTTATATACAGTAGTGTGTAAATATTAATCCCAAGCTCCTAATTTATTCCCCCCTCCCAGTTTTCCCCTTTGGTAACCATACGCTTGTTTTCTATGTCTGTGAGTCTGTTTCTGTTGTGTAAGTAAGTCCATTTGTATCTTTTTTTTAGATTCCACGTGTAAGTGATATCTGTCTTTTTATTTATTTTTTTTTTCTTTTCTTTCATGTGATATCTGTCTTTTTAATAATTCTATTTATTTACTTAGTTTTGGCTGTGTAGGGTCTTCGCTGTGCGTGGGCTTCTCTCTAGTTGTGCGTGGGCTTCCCACTGCAGCGGCCTCTCCTGTTGAGAAGCAAATGGGCTTCAGTAGCTGCGGCTCCAGGCTCTAGAGCACAGGCTTGATAGTTGTAGGGCTCGGGCCCAGCTGCTCCACAGCATGTGGCACCCTCCCGGATCAGGGATTGATTCCGTGTCTCCCGCACTGGCAGGTGGACTCCCCACCCCTGAGCCAGCAGGGAAGCCTGACACTGGTCTCTTTTCCTGACTTGCTGCACTTAGTAGGATAACCTCTTAGTCCACCCACGGTGTTGCAAATGGCAGATTGCACTTTTAATGGTGAGTGGTAAGGAATTTCTTAAACTCCTGCTGTGTGCCAGGGACTGAGCTGTACAGTGGACGGCACACCCTCCCTTATAAGATCCAAGATGAATTAAACCCTGCCCCTGTCTTCTGTTTTCCTCATGGGAAAAACAGGCATATACAAAACTGTGATCAAAGGTTGTCAAGTGTAACAGAGTTAGAACTAAACACAAAATCATATGATAACAATGAGAAAGCAACCACTGACTCCTGGGGATTAAAAGACCTGGAGAAGTTTCCTCAGAGAAGGGGACTTGGTATTCGGGCCAAGTGGCACTGGACGAGAGTAGAAAGAACAGCATCCCTGAGCAGAGGGAACCATGGGAGAAACGATGTAGGAACACAAAACTGCTAAGTATATTTTGGAACCTGTTAATGTTACCACTACAATCAGAAGAGCGTAAACCCACACTGATAGAAGTAGAAGGATACAACCAATGCAAGGGAACATGCATTTCCGTGTGACTAGTCATTAGCTTTAATAATCAGTCATCTGCAGCAAGATAGATATACCTAGAGATTATCATACTAAATGAATACTAAGTGAAATAAGTCAGAGAAAGACCAATGTCATATGATATGACTTATATGCAGAATCTAAAATAAATTCATACAAATGAAATTACTTACAAAACAGAAACAGACTCAAAGAATTTAAAAATAAATCTATGGTTACCAGATGGGAACTGTGGCAGTAGGGAGGGCTGCATTAGGAGTTTGGGATTGACATGTACACAGTGGTGATAGTGATGGTTTAGTCACTGAGTCATGTCTGTCTCTTGCAATGCCATGGACTGTAGCCCGCCAGGCTCCTCTGTCCACGGGATTTCCCAGGCAAGAACACTGGAATGGGTTTCCATTTCCTTCTCCAGGGGATTTTCCCACTAGTATGTATAAAATAGATAACCAAAAAGGATATTTGTATAGCATGGGAGCTCTACTTAATATTCTGTAATAACCTTTATGGAAAAAGAATTTGAAAAGGCATGGATATACATATGAATCACTGTGCTGTACACCTGAAACTAACAGACCATTGTAAATCAACTATACTCCAATATAAAATAAAAAAGGATCAGATTAGCAACTTAACATTTTAATGCTTATGGCATTCTAGTGTTTTCATAATAGAATAGTAGGCACTTTGCTAGTTCCTTTCCAATACATGATTTCATTTAACTTGCACAATTTGTTAATCCCCACTCCACAGATAAGAAGATTAAAGGCTAATGAAGTTAAGTAATTTGTACTAGTGATGATGGGTGGATGTTAAGTCCAGGCCTGTTGGAGGCCCCTGCACTTTCTGATTCCTATTTTGTCCTTTTCTCAGATTATTGCAAGAGCCTCCCAATTAGCCCTCCTGCTTCCACTCATCCCTCCCCTCTGTTCCCTTCCCATGTAGCAGCCAGAATGGTCCTTGTAAAATATACATCCAATGATTCCACTTTTTTCCTCAAACCTTCCAGCATTCTCTCTCTCTTGGAATGACATCCAAGGCACTTGGCCCTGTGGGATTTAGCTCCTGGCCACTCTCTGATCCCCGCCCCTGGCTCTCTGTACCCTCACACATGATGCTTGAGCTGCTTTTGCACGGAGTGTTCCTGTCCAGGTAACTTTCTCTTCTTATACTCCTGTCTCTAACTGAACTTCCTCAATGACCCAATCTAATGTAGACCACTCCCCAAGTCCTAGTTTTCAAGTCCTTCTGTCCTTTTACTCAGCCTGATTTCCTTCATTGCACATATTCACCTGATATCAGATTCTTTTATTTCTTTACTTGTTTACAATCTGTCTCTATTCGCTAGAATGTAAGCTCCCTAAAGGCAACAAGTTTTATCTGTATTGCTAATGACTACCTAGGTGACCAACCTATCCCAGTTCTCCTGGGACATTGCTGATTTTAAAATTGAAAGGCTCATGTCTTGAGAACTCCCTTCAGTCTTGGGCAAACCAGCATGATTGGTCATCCTACTGCTATTCCCTTCCAAATGTTGGGCTCAAAGCTCTGGGTGATCCAGCCTCTCTGACCATCATCTGTGGTACCCACCAAAACCAGAACAAACACATGCTAATTATTCATTTGGTATCCTCCTTTGGAAACCTTCTTCAAGTCTTCTGATAAAAATCCATAGCTGTCTGCTCTTGGTTCCCACATCATGTTATGAATATCTTCATTTAACTCATAGTTTACATTCTGGTTGGTTCGAGAATGTAATGGGCTCTTAGTCATTTACTAGGACTATATACTTCTGGAGGAGAGGAGCCATACTTTTGTGTCCCTAGAATACTTTGTAAACAGTGGATATAAAAAAAAATACTTGTCAAATGAATATTTGTATAACCTGAATGAAGATTCCACAGTGAAACTTCCATGTCAAAGTCATCATTCTCCATGAACAGAACCATCAGAGGAGGTGTACAGCTCAGAGCACAGCAAAAGGTGTTTTCACAGCAAGGAAGTGGACCAGGCTGGGGTTGAGTGAGGGGAGTGTGTGTGTGTGTGTGTACCTGTGTGTGCTTGTGTTATGTGCATGAGTATGTGTTTGGAGAAAAGGTGGCAGGTATGGGGAGAGGGGAAGAAGATGATAAGACTGAGAAGTAGAAGCGAAGATGACCGAAGAAATCACGGAAACAAGAAAAGATTGAGTAAACAATTTAAGATGGTCCTATGACTACAGTTAAGGATGTTTACTAAAGCGTTGTATAAGACTGGACATGTGAAAAATATTTAAGAGAATGTATGTGTTGACATAGAAAGATACGCACCATGCATTTTAGGCAACAAAATGATACATGGTGTGGTATCTATCACTGTGGTTACAATCACAGTTCTGGAGTCTAACTATTCCAATACAAACTCCTTCACTTTCCAGTCTTGAAATCTTAGGCAAGACATCAATTCTCTGAGCCTTAGTTTCCTCATCTGTAAAATGCAGATAATAATAGTTTCCCTTCATGGGACGTTTGAAGGATTAACTGATCTGACATGGGTACAGATGCTACATATTGTTATGTTATTATCACTATAGAAGTCTATTAAGAGAGAGTGTATGTGTATGTTTTAAAAAAACAGAATGTAAGCTTATCAGTGTTAATATGATTGTGAATCATTTCAAATTTTTCCTTTATGCATATCTGTAAGTTCTAATTTCTCCAACAAATGTGAATTAATAGTGTAATTATGTGTAAAAGATGAAAATAAATGGAACAAGTAAAAGGAACTGGGGTAGGTATCAGGATTTGGAATACAAAGCCAGGAAACAGAAGAATCAGAACAGGGACCAAGGGATAAAGGGCGCACGAAGGCAAGGGGGAAGAAACGCAGTTAAGATCAAGGATGGAGGCGGCCAGACACCCACACCTGGCTTCTCTGAGCTTTCTCTGGGAGGGCAGATCACAAAAGTAACGACAGAATAGGCAGCATCCTCTCTGAAACATTAGCCATGTATATCGGGTACCGAGGATTGTTTGAACTGACTCAACAATCTGTTTCTATAATCTGGGTTAATTTCTGATGAATTAATTTTTCAAAGAGTACCTGAATTTTGAAACTTCTTTCTATTTGAATCTCATACTACTAAATTGAGATACTTAATTCCTCTAAAAGAAAATTTTTTCAAGAAAGAGTTTGGCTTAATGCAGTAACTCCATTTACAGAAGAAAGTGTCAGTTGCAGAGCTGATTTCCTGCCAAGATAGTAGCTACTGAGGATTCTGGGTAAAGCCCACAGCTGATGTTACCAAAGCACAACAGTCTCACTTCATCTGGGTCCGCTCAGAACTCTGGAGAAGGCTTGACTTTCACCACTGTGAATGCATTTGTTTTTCAACAAATATGCACATAAAAATATATGGAAGCTAAATGCAATGTGGTATCCTGGAATGAATCCTGGGAACAGAAAAAGGACATGCGTGGAAAACCCAGTGAAAGCTAAAATAAAATCTATAGTTGAGTTTTGACAAAGGTACCATGGTTGTGTAAGATGTTAACATCAGGGGAGACCTAGGGAAGGACATATGGGAATTCTCTGTACTAACTTCACATTTCTGAAAATCTAAAATTATCCAATATTGAAAGTTTATTTAGACACATCTGGGAAGAAATATAACTACAGTAGCAGTGATTTGAGTTCCTCTTCCGAGCTCAGTCTTTCCCTACACTGTTTCAGCTGATCCTGTGATGTCATCTGTGAGCTAGTCCCCGGCAAGGTCTCTCACATCAGCAGTCTCCTCTAATGCCTCACCAGTACCTCTTCCCAAAGCATGGCAAATCCTCTCATCTGGTCCCCCTGGCTCCAGAATCTCCAGCATCTCCCATACACCCTCCCAGAGGAATCAGATTCATAGCTGATCTTCTCACTCACAGCTCTGCAACCTGCTTCATCTCCCCAATGGACAAAGCATGGTTTCTCAAACTCAGTACCATCAAAATTTTAGATTAGGTCATTCTTTTTTATGGCGAGCAATCCTGTACATGGCAGGATATTTAGCAGCATCTTTGGCCTTTCCCCACTAGACACCAGTCGTGACCACCAAAATGTTTCAAGACATTACCAAATGTCCCCTTGTGTGAGCAACACCACCCTACCTGAGGACCACTGTCCTAGAGAATGAGGTCTCATTCCTTAGTCTGGTGTTCCAAGCCTTCCTGCTATTCCAGTTTTCAACTTTCTTCATTCACCTTACCTCCCTCCCATGATAACTTTCTTACCCTTTCTTGGATATTTTGTTTATACTCTTGCATCTTTGCTTTTATCTCTTGGGGAATTCTGTCTCCCTAATAAGAAAATCAACCCCAATCCAGTAGCCAGCACACACATACACACAACTCTGCTAAATGAATGAATGAAGGAAAAACAGAAAAATACCTTTGGTCCATCTATCTGCAACCATGTAATACAACATTATGGACTTTCCTGGTGGCTCAGTGGTAAAGAATCTGCCTGCCAATGCAGGTGACACAGGAAACACCAGTTTGATCCCTGAGTTGGAAAGACCCCTGCAGAAGGAAATGACAACCCATTCCAGTATTCTCACCTAGGAAATCCCATGGACAGAGGAGTCTAGCAGGCTACAGTCCATGGGGTCGCAAAAGAGTCAAACATAATTTATCAACTACACAACAAAATGCAGCAGTATCTCCTGAAGCATCATTTCTAGTCTTTTCTTCTCCCATTGTCTTCTATCTGTGCTTATCTGTTGTACATTACATGTGTACAACATGGTTATAATCATTGTTATTTATGCGTCCATCTGTGTCTCTCTCTTTTCCTCCATCAGACTGTGAGCTTATAGGATGTTAATAAGTACTCAGTGTTAACTTGGTGCTTATTGTATTCTAGGTTCTGTGGCAAATAACTTAAAAATATCATCTCACTCATTCCCCACAACCACACTCTGTAACAGTTATTATTATTATCATCTCATTTTATAGATGAGGAATTTTAAGCTCAGTGAATTTAAGTTATTTTTTCAAGGTCACACATCTAGAAGGTGGCAGAGCTGAAATTTAAATTTAAATTTAAATCACATAGCAGAGCTCATGTTCTAAACCTCACATTAAGGAACTGTTTTTTGTTTTTTTCTTTTTTAAACTGATCTTTCTAACTTCTATTGTACCAACAGCAGAGCTTTTATTTTTAACTTAAAAAACACTTACTTATTTTTAATTGAAAGGTAATTGCTTTACAGTATTGTGTTGGTTTCTGCCAAACATCAACATGAATCAGCCATAGGGATATATATGTCCCCTCTCTCTTGAACCTCCCTCCCACCTCCCTCCCCACCCCACCACTCTAGGGGTTACAGAGCCCCAGTTTGAGTTCCAAACAGCAGAGCTTTTTACATACAGAATTTGTACAATAAAGGCCTAGTTTTTCAGTTATGAAATCTAATTCCATCCAAGTAAAATCATAAGCAAATCCCATCTTTGGATTTTCTAGTCTTTCACGAGGACAGTCCACAGAAGTCACTGTATTATGTGATGAGGACTCAGCAGAATTTTCTTTTCAAAAGTCTAGGACAGAATCATCCTTCCTTTGCAACTTGGCCAACTAGCTTGGATGTTTCCATGTAGTGCTTGAGCCTGGTTCAGACTTTGCCCAAGAGCAAAGGGTCTCCATCACTGGGTCTACTGGATGGATTTTAGACTGAGGCAGTTTTAGACTTAGTATATGAAGGTTTTCTAGCTTTCTTCTTCTCAGCAATAATAGCTAATATTAACATGCATACTTATTATGGGCTAGGCTCTATCTTAAATACCTCATGGGCATTAATTTATTGATATTTATCCTCACAATAGCCCAATGACGTAGATGCTATCATTTTCCCATGTTACTATTGAGGAAACAGATACAAAGAGCTTAAATAATATGCCCAAGTGATGTGACTCCAGAGCCTACATCCTTAACCAGTATCTTATATTGACATTCAAAGACATAGACTGTTGGTAAACTACTGAGAATCCTGTGACTGAAGGTACTCAAATAGAGGTTAAAAATTTTAATATTATGGATATTGTAGAGAATATCCCTTCATTGCCTGTGTTCCTACATCACTTTGTTTGGATCATTACAACAGCAGTGGTCATCACCTATAAGACGTAGTCATTAAACAGCCTGGCATTTTTTCCCCTGCAACTGTGAATTTCTTTGGTACAAGAAATGGGTCTTGGCTTTGAATCCACATCATCTTCCACTATGTCTGAGATGTCATAGGTTTACAATAAGAATTTGCTGGATTTGTTGGCTAACTCAGGGCTTGAGCACAAAGGTCTGCAAAGGAAGTTATAAAGAATGGATTGCATTCTTGAATCCCTCTAGGCCAAAGGCACTTTGCTCTCTAGGGCTTTGCTTGGCAAGTGTGATGACATCATCTACTGCTTTCCTAGTCCTGAAGGTCAGATGGCATGACTCCTGGAGAGGTTCCCTAGCTGGTCTCTAGACAGGGCCTGAGTCCATCAAGGACAATCTTTAAGAGCCTGATAAATCAAGTTATAATGACTCAACTACGCTCAGTCAGTTGAATCTCTTGAATAGCTAAGTATACTAATACATCTTTTGGAGGGGAGACATTGGATGTGCAATGGGACAGATAATAGACCTTTTTTCAGGTCAGCATGAATGAGAGCAAGAGCAAGGCTTTAAAATATCTATTAACTTTTGGTAATTCTTCCTAATTTAAAGAAGGAACAAAGAAAGGATTTATGAAATGGAATTTAAGCAGAAATGAGATTTACAGTGGGTGGGTCTAAGTACCAGATACCAAAAAAAAAAAGTAATTTGAATTCTGCAGGTGTTAGGAAGTAGGCAGGACCACTCTTTCTTGCTAGGGAAGGCTTTGGAGGGGCATGTTCTCAGGCTGGCCAAGACTTACCCCTAAGGAGCTGTCCCCTCTAAGAACAGATACATGCAAGTTGCTAGGCAGACTCGGCAGGCTTTGAAGACCTGAAGACCTGATGCAGATTCTGAGGCACTTAATCAGCTGTAAGATTTGTACCAGTTTGTCCTATAAAATGAAGATAATAATATTGTTTTCAAAGGCACTTGAGAGGATTTGTGTTAATATAGAGAAAGCAGGATCACAGCCCATCTACAAAGTGGTGGATGGAAAATGGTAAACTAGCTCTCCCGGGGCCACACCACTCGTGCAGGGACGCTGTTAACAGGACTCTTACATGGACGAGGAATGGGGTTAGAGTAGCTCAGACACAGGATTCTTTCATTCGATATCATTTGTGGCTAGCTTACTATTCCAATTGTATCTCTCATTATAGCTGTAAACCTTCTATACAGACATACCATTCTCCATTGAGAGCACCTTTAGGCTTTTTGACATACTATTTAACCACCCATCCCTCTCATCTACCTAATAATAGCAGGAGTCCTAACACAAGTCTCTTAGTCTATCTGCCTACATCGATCTGTCTGTCATCTATCAACTTATCTGTCTGCCTAACCAGCCAGCCAGCCATCTACCTCTCATCTACCTATCCATCCAGTCTATCTTTCTCACCTATCTTTTATTTCTAGCTCTTCTCCACAACTTTATCTTTACTTCCCCTGCCTGTATCTCTCCTTCTGAACTCCCCAAGGGCATTTCTTTCTTGCTGTTTAACATAAACTGTCCTTTATTTTTTTAATTAAATTCATTTATTTTAATTGAAGAACAATCATTTTACAGTATGAGATTGGTTTCTGCCAAACATCAACATGAATCAGCCATAGGTGTTATTTGTAAGTTAAGTGTCTAGCAGCCATGAAATTAAAAGATGCTTACTCCTTGGAAGAAAAGTTATGACCAACCTAGATAGCACATTAAAAAGCAGGGACATTACTTTGCCAACAAAGGTCCATCTAGTCAAAGCTATGGCTTCCAGTGGTCATGTATGGATGTGAGAGTTGGACTGTGAAGAAAGCTGAGCGCCGAAGAATTGATGCTTTTGAACTGTAGTGTTGGAGAAAAAAACCCTCAAACTGTGGTGTTGAGAGTGCCTTGGACTGCAAGGAGATCCAACCAGTCCATTCTGAAGGAGATCAGCCCTGGGATTTCTTCGGAAGGAATGATGCTAAAGCTGAAACTCCAGTATTTTGGTCACCTGATGCGAAGAGTTGACTCATTGGAAAAGACTCTGATGCTGGGAGGGATTGGGGGCAGGAGGAGAAGGGGACGACAGAGGATGAGATGGCTGGATGGCATCACTGACGCAATGGACGTGAGTCTGAGTGAACTCTGGGAGCTGGTGATGGACAGGGAGGCCTGGCGTGCTGCGATTCATGGGGTCGCAAAGAGTTGGACACGACTGAGCAACTGAACTGAACTGAACTGAAGCTGTTGTGAAAGCACAAAACTTAGTATCTTGTCTTAGACATTATTATATGCCTCAAAGGGGTTAAAATTGAGGTACAGAAAAGAAAGTAAGTAAGAGTTATAAAGCACTTAAATGGTACCAAGAAATGTACAAGGTACTTTACATACATCAGTTCACAGAATCTTTGGGAACAACTCTGAAAGATTCCATTAGTCTCATTTTACAGTTGAAGAATCTGAAACTCTGAGAGGTTAAATGTCTTTTCCAAAGTCATATACAGTGGTAGAGTTAAATGCAATTATCCTAAGATGGTGTCTTTTCAGCACATCACACTCTCCCTATCAACAGTAGGAATAGCAACTGCGTCCTAACCTGCATGCCACCAGCATTCATTACCTTCCCTGAGCACTGTGGGAATGAGTGCAGAAGGTGTGCCATCCATTTGTCATCCTTGATCTCTACCACGTGGTAAATATGAATTGTTTTCCCTACCATGTCATCCTTACCTCATGAAGGTGTCTATAAACTTGGCTGGAAAGACAGAACCAGGATGCCATCCTCTCCCTTGGTGAGAGTCCTGCCCTTCTGTGACTACTGGGTCTGTGGCACAGAGAAGGTACATGATAGTAATGATGATGCATGAATAAATGAATGAATGATTAAATGCATTACAAGGAGGCTGAACTGAGTCTAACATATTCAGATTCATTGCAGTCCTCAAAGAAATGAAAATGGAGAAGTAGCAAACAGAGTTCAGGCTACATGACAGAACACTTGAGCTCTCCTCTGTTAGAGTGAGGACATGGGGGCCACTTGAGAGAAAGACAGACCTGAGATCCCACTGCCGCCCGAGCCATCATTCTATATGCAAATGTGAGCCTGTCATTTAAAGAACTCTGCTCCTGAACTCCTTAGGGCCTCCCAACTCAGACGCAAGCCTCCAGGAGTCTGCATAAGTGGTATGAGCTGGGAGGAAACACCATGTTCTTGATGGATTAATTTATAGGTAAAAAGTGGCAGAGAAGTGATTGCCAGGAACTTCATTCCCCAAGATTTGAAACAGGCACTACTAATTATTAACCAGGGGGCCAAATGCTGAGGTCATGTTCCAAAGCAGAGGTTGGACTAGCAATGAATAACTTCCTCTAGCAGAGAAAATATGTTACATGGTCAAAAAAAGAGCATACAGGAGAGACACAGAGAAATTGAGAAGACTCACTGAAGCTTCTTCCAGGCACTCCCCTCCCACCTTCCCGCAGTGGATCTGAGTCATTAGGGCAGGGCTACTATAACCTGGCTTCACAATGGATGCTGCCATAGACACATGGGTTGGAAGAGACCTTTTCTCACAATTAAGACATCCCCAAACTAACTTAGCTTCTTCTGAAGTACCTGCCATAGATCCATTTTCATTCTTGAAAACTCAGCTTAGGGTTAACTTAAAAATCCAACCAAGGTTAACAAAAATTCACCCAGCACCCACTCCATGGTACGCACCTTGCTTAACACTGGAGATGCAGAATGAGCAAGACAGGATTCCTATTTCACTGAACTAGCTGTCCAGGAGGACAGGCAAGCAAAGAAATAATTAAAAGGCAGTAAGCTGGATGTGGTGGTGGTAGAGGAGAATGCTGATGCTTTAATAGTATTAGGGAAGGGCTTCTAGCGCCCTTTAGGGGGAGTTTGGTTATAGGTCTTGGAAGAATGAATTGCTAAGAAATGTACTGGAGAACGAATGAGTTTCAGATGGGAAGGAATAACATTCCAGATAGAGAAGACAGTGTGAGTAAAGGCATGGCCCTGGGAACCAGAGAATGGGATACAGGACACTTCCATCAGGTCACTTTTATGAGGGAGCCGCTCTGAAGGATCACGGTGGACAGGGATGATACTGGAGACTCAGGGAGGTGACAAGTTGCAGGTGGTCCTATTTGGCTGATGCGTGGGTCATTTAGAGCCCTAAAAGATTTTACATAGGGAAGTTAAGCATTCAGATTAATGCTTACTCATAGAGGCACAATGGAGGAAGGTTTGGAGATGGTGAAATGGAGGTAGGAGAATTGCTCTGTAATGATAATCTAGGAAACAGACAATAAAGTCATTACATTAGAGATTGAGAGGAGGTGATACCATCAGGATAGATTAGCAGGGCTGACTGTACTATATGAGGCCCGTGGAGAAAGGGAGAGGGAGGAGTCTGGGACGATTTCAAATTTGAGCTTGGATACAGGGTAGTTGCTGCTGTTGTCTGTTGAAATAGAGATGAAGAGGGTACATCCAGGACAGTGTCGAGGGTTGGGACAAGGAGCTGAGGTCTGGTTCTCTGAAATACTTGTGGCTCATTAATGTGGAGGTGTCCAACAGATTGTTAAGACTTGGAAGACAGACTTCAGAGTTTTTCATGGAAAAGAAAAGGAGGGGGACTTGAAAGAATGTGTGAATGAGGTTAATCTGAGGAAACACAAACAGTGATAAGAGCGATGGGAGCAGGAGCCCATTCAGTAAAAATAAAAGAAAAAGCAGCCACAAAGAAGCAGGACTGCTAGGAAAACAGCTGAGAAGCCAGTGCTCTCCACAGAGCCATGGGTCTGGGGGGCTCCAGAAGGAGGGAGAACCCAGGGTCAAACGCAGCAAGTGCAAGGTGAGGATTGGGGGTGCTCCCTGGGGCTGGAGTGGAGTCCAGGATCCACACAATGGAAGCCAGAGGACAGGGGCGAGAGGCAATGATGGGAAGGTCACAGGAGGGGCAGGGTCAAGGATCTTGGCTGAGAAGGGCAGGAGGGAGAGAGAGCAGCCACTCACAGACGCAAATGTCCAAAGAGACGTATCATTTCTTGTTTATTCAGGATGAAAGAGACCTGAGCACATTTATAGGCTGGGAGGTAACAGCTAGTAGAGAAGGAAGGGGTTAAAGGAAAACTGAAAAAGGAAATATTTGATGGAGTTAAGTCCTAAGGAGGTTGAGAGGGGAAAGGAGTGAGAGTCAGGGGAAGAACGGCCTCCAACAGGGAAAACTTCTCTTCTTCTGAGCTGGAGGAGAGGAGGTAAGAAGCCTGTAAAATCCAGTCATCTTGGAGAAGTGTATAAAACGTTTGTGGGACAAACATGGCCCCTCCTCACTCAGCCACTCAGTAGCCTTGTGAGCTGGGAAAGTCCGCTCCCCCAGCCTTGTCCTTACCTGATGAGGTTGATGGCACCTCCCTGGCAGGCGATCAGTGCATCAGATCAAGTATGTAAAGCATTTAGCACAGTCCTGCCACATAATAAGTACTCAATAATCAACATGTTTGTCCTGTTTTTAGTCATTGATTTTATCATTATACCATTTGATTATGGATGCAATAAGCTTTTGGTACAGTGGTAAAGAATCTGTCTGTCTATGCAGAAGATGCAAGAGACTCAGGTTTGATCCCTGCGTCGGGAAGATTCCCTGGAGTACGAAACGGCAACCCAATCCAGTATTCTTGCCTGGAAAATTCCACGGAGAGAGGAGCCTGGCTTTGGGGAGCTACAGTCCATGGGGTCGTAAAGAGTTGGACACGACTGAGCAGACAGGCATGCACAAGATTTTGTGGTTTCCTAACCTGCACACCTAACCATCATTGCCATTGTTAATGTTTATAAAAATGTTCTGAATGGCAAATAACTTTCTTAAACTCTTGGAACAAAATTGTTTTCTTAAGTAAGGACTGTATCCTATGGAATATAGTATATATTTATATAATCTGACATATATGTGTTACATACATAGACATATTTATTCATATATTATGCATATATAATATACATTATTGCATGCATATAATATACATATATTATACATTAAAGCATACATAAAAGAGTACCGAGGTATTTTCTTGTAATTTTTTTCCCTGAAGACTTTCTAGCTTTTTCAGTCTTAAAAGTTTGGGTTTTTTAAACAAGACACTACCTTAAAAGAATTCTGACGGTGTTCCTCTTGAGCTTATTTTAAAACTGATTCTGAGAAGCTTCTAGAAAGGTTTGTCAAAATGGAACATATTAGAATGTGGAAACTCACCGCTGAGGTTATTTGTCAGAGCGGAGCATTTTGTGGGACTGGTTTCACCTCATTCTGTGGAGTCACAGCATTATGGGTGGGTTGGGCTAGATGCAGATTACATTTACATAAAACACTCCTGCAGAAGCCTTCGATCTTTGACATCTTTTTTCTTTTTCCTTTTGCTTCTTTCTCTTTTTGCTTCCTTCCTTCCTCCCCCATAACCCTTCCACCTTCCCTCCTTCCCTTTCTTTCAAGAGCAAATACAAAATACAGATTGTAGCACTGTACTTATGGAAATTAAACAGCAAACATCAGTAATCACATCTGAATAAATCTTCAGAGGTGACAGAGGTCATTCATTTCATAAGTTGCTGATCACTGGTCAGCAATGGGCATCTTTCTCTGACCTGCATTCAAGTGCTTTATGCACTCCAGGCTCAAGGACTGGAAAAGACACGTTTCTTTCTCTTAGGAGATCCTCACTGACAGGAGCACTGGGATTTAGGGCATGGCTCGTCCAGAGTACAGTGCTAATAAAGGTGGGGCTTACAACTTGAATTAGGGTGTCTGAGTCCAAGTGCAGTATCATTTCCCATATGCCTGTGCTGATCCTTAATGAGAAACAAGGTCTTTTCAATGGGATTTACAAATGTTGGCAAGGAGGGTATGAAATCCATTTTCTCAGCTAAGAATATTCTCTTTCATTCTTTTACATTCTACTTAGAAATGAGCTCTGTCCTCATTTCCACTCCCAGTTAAGCCATTTGGTTTGTCTACCAGCTACTTAACTATATATTTTGAGCTATGACGTCTTGGTTACAACTCCCACGCTTTTATTGCAGGTGGGGGCGGTGGGGATTCCAACACAACTTGAGAAGGGATAACATGCATAACAAGGTAAGTATGAATAAAGTTTTACTGTAACTGAACAGCAGGAAGAGAAGTAGCTTAGAGTAATCCAGCCCTGACTGCTAGCCCACCCACCTCTGGTGTCTTGATCACCAACCATTTTACAGATGGCAAAACCGAGGTCTGTGTACACAGTCTTCTACTTGACATAAGTTGCATACAGCATGGCCTTGAAGCCGATAGTTGAGAAATGAGCTAAGAATGCATAGAAATGGCATAGATCAGTTGTTTTAAATTGTGTTTATGCTGGGAATTTGAGGGAAGTACATTAAAGTCTTTCTAGGAAATTACAGCAGTTGAGTTTACGGTCCTCCTCCCAGCTGGAAAAGTATGTTTGGGCTGGAAGATGGCAAACAAATGTCTGTTCCTAATTTTCAAGGTGATAAAGGCACTATTGTTGCTAAGTTGCTAAGTTATGTCTGACAATTTGCGACCCCATGAACTGTAGCCCACCAAGTTCCTCTGTTTGTGGGACTTACCAGGCAAGAATACTGGAGTGGGATGCCATTTCTTTCTCCAGAGGATCTGCTCAACCCAGGGATCAAACCTGTGTCTCTGCCTTGGCAGAGTGGATTCTTTACTCACCGAGCCACTGGGGAAACACCAAATAAAGGCAGTAATTGATGGAAAACATTCTGATTACAAGTACTGAGGAAAATTTGAGGACAAAATTGAGGTTATATAATTTTCCCAAAACACAAAGGGGAAGCAAAGAGAAAACAGCATTGCTAAAGGAAATCAGTGACTTTGGTTTTAGCTTAAGGAGCAATGTGACCTGGGGAAGAGCCTCACCCCTTAAACTTTTGGCTTCTTCTTCAGTGTCAAAGAGCAGCCAAACTCTGCTCTTTGTACCCCCATAGGATCATTTGGAGAATCAAGTGAATTATCACATGGAAACTACTTTGAAAAATATAGTTAGAATTGAGTGAATTATCACATGGAAACTACTGTGGAAAATAGAGTTTTCAGTGCTAAAGGACTGTTCTTCTGTTTCTAGAATGTAAAGTCCATGGCAAATCTTAGAGGTAAAAGGAGTCTTGAGTGAGTTGATAACCTCTAGGCTGCTTTTATCTTCTCATCTATAAAACGAGAATAATCGTATTTCCCTCATAGAGCTGCACTGAGGATTGAATGAAACAATCTTTATGAAGTGCCCCGTGCAAACATGTACTCAATTTGTAGTGCGTGTAGCCCCTGGAGTGTGGGCTCTAGGACCACAAGGCCTGGGTTCAAATCCTACTCTGTTACTTAGCCATTCCCTGGCCTCATTTCCTCCCTCCATTGCAAGGGTAAGAGTGTCACCTCCCTCACAGGACTATTGTGAGGACCAAAGCAGTCAGTCTGTGTAAGTGCTTTGTGCCTGGCATCTAAGAATCCCTCAATAAGTAGGAGCTTTTACATAAGGAGATTTATTATAATTAATTTTTATTAGTGACTGCACACTAAGCCTCAGTAAGAATCCTCAAATATCAGTATTTTCAGACCTGAATAAAATCTAAAGGGGGCAGCAACCACCCCTCCTCCCCAGGACCCACATAGCAGTTTGCTTTCTAGCACTCTGAGGGCATATACTTGCTCCTGAACAAATACACTCTATTTCTGAGTTTGGACATCAATGGACTTGAAACACACATTAGGATAATCTCTTAACCATGTCCTATAAATATTCATTGTGGTTTAAACCCTTGTCACAATGAAGGAGCCCAACAACAATTCCTTGGGCTGATGAGTCTCCCTGTCTCAGAGCAGCCAAGGAGGGGGTGGGGTGGGATGCTACAGGAAGGAGCCAGGGCCTCACCTGGATGGGCTCAGCCCATCCTCCCAGCCCCTGCCCCCACCTGCCTCTGCCACTCACAGTCATTCCTTTCCTCCCACAGGGAGTTCGCCTCCATCATTTAGCCTCCCCAGATCCTGGCATAGTTTGCTCTACAAAGGCTTGTTGAATAAATGAGGATGTCTTAGTGGAATGACTGAATGAGTTCTACTTGACTCTCTGAATGAGTCAAATAGTTCTCTTTTACTACTGGGATGGGGAGAAGAATGTCTCTTGGCTCAGATGTGAGCCACCTGGAGTGTTCAGTAATGATCAGAAAGAAAGAGAGGAGTGATTCTGGAAGGACAAGAAACTGGAGATCTCAGAAACCTCTACTGTAATATCCTAAGGGGTCTTCCAAACTTGGTTCTCACTCTAGTAGATTCTGATATGCAGGGTGAAGAGGTACCCAGAAGCAGAGGTACCCGTGGAAAAAGCCATGCTTGCAATTTGGTAGGAACAACCCTTTCATTTCCTGAAGACCCCAGCCAGTGCCTGGGGCAGGGGATGGAGAGGGTGTGATTGGAGGATTAGCAGGAGGCACGGAGAAGGGGAACCTGACTGAGCACCTATCAGGGCTGCTGCTCCACGGAATGTGAACCAGGGCAGGCCCTCCTTCAAGAGGCTGGGAAGCTCAGTAACAAGCATTACTGAATCCCTTTTTGGTGCCACGAACTAAATGCTATTTATACATTGTCTCATTTAATCCTCATACTCATTGAACCTCCATATTATAAGTGAGGAAAATAACTTCAAAGAGGTTAAGCATCATTCTTAGAACATATAGCTTCAAACTAAGCTTCAAATGCAGGTTCATTTGATTTCAAAGGCCATGAGATTTTTCAGGACCCTTTGTTCCTCTCCAGGCTTGTGTCCTGGGTAGTCAGGATAAGTAGGCTTTAGGAGGAGAGGCTGTAGTGGGCTTGATAGTCCAGGCAGATATCTATCTAGACTAGAGCCCCAGGCTCAAGGTAACAAAACAGCGATATCCTAGCTGCTGGTGGGGTCTTCCTATCGGGTCCTGTCTGTGGGTTGGCTTGGCTCAGGGACTGGGCTCCGTTGAATCCACATGTGACAGGAATCAGGGACAAATACACAGCACCTGGAAACCCAATTATGCACCCCTGGGCTGAGGACTGGTAGGAAGGGTCTGCCATTCTTGTTTCCTGTCTGCTGGGTTCCTTCTCCTTCTCCTCAAGCATAAGAAGATACCTCACAGGGAAGAAGGAGGAAGATGACATAGACTAATGAGAGTCTGCCAGGTATCTCCTTCCTATATTTGCACAGACAAAGGAAGCTGATGGCCTCATTACTGGGTCTCCCCCATACAATCACAAGTGGATGGCAGAGAACAGGGAGCAGGTGAAGGGGGCAGGAAGGGCCTTGCAAATGGATCTGTGATATTATGCAAATTTCTTACCCTTTCTGGGCTTCAGTCAATCTGTAAAAATGAGTTACTAACATAAATGAAAATGAAACTCTGTGACTCTGATGAAGAGGCAACGTAAATGTTGAATTGTATTAAGAGCACCTTGAAACTGATAATAAGAATCACATGTACTAAGTTCCTTTGGTCTTGTCCAACTCTTTGCAACCCCATGGACAGTGGCCCACCAGACTCCCCTGTCCATGGGATTCTCTAGGCAGGAATATTGGAGTGGGTTGCCGTGCCGTCCTCCATGGAATCTTCCCTGCCTGGAGATCGAACCCATGTCTCTTATGTCTTCTGTGTTGGGAGGTGGGTTCTTTACCACGAGCACCACCTGGGAAGCTCAATACATCCAGTTAGTTTGCATAATGCTTTCACATACATTGCCCTGGCTACAGTAGGTTGGGTGGTGCTATTCAATCCCATTATATGGACAGGAAAACCAATGCTCAGAGAGGATACATGTTGTTTAAGGTCACAGGTTGAAAAGAGATGAAACTGGATGTTGGGCGTTGGTGTCACATGATGTAGACAATGTATATGGAGTCATATATAGCCATAGTCTAAGAAAGTTTCAATAAAAAAAAGTTGTGATGTGTTGCTTTGTCTGCTGTAGAAATGAAGAAGCAAAGCTGTAGAGGCTAAGCAACTCACACAAATTCCTTCTCTTCAGTCAGTGAGCCTGTTTCTGTTTTGTAAATAAGTTCCTTTGCATCACTGGTTTGTAAAGATTCTGCATATATATGATATCATATGATATTTCTCTTTCTCCGTCTGACTTCACTCAGTATAACAGCCTCTGGATCCACCCATGTTGCTGCAAATGGCGTTATCTCATTCTTTTTAATGGCTGAGGAATATTCCATTGTATATACATTACCAGAGCAGAAGAGTGGGGGAGAGGACTAGTTAGGGAGTTGGGAATTGACATGAACATACTGCTATATTTCAAATGGATAACAAGGACCTACTGTATACCACGGGAGAAGGCAATGGCACCCCACTCCAGTACTGTTGCCCGGAAAATCCCATGGATGGAGGAGCCTGGTAGGCTGCAGTCCATGGGGTTGCTAAGAGTCAGACACGACTGAGCGACTTCATTTTCACTTTCCATTTTCATGCATTGGAGAAGGAAATGGCAACCCACTGCAGTGTTCTTGCCTGGAGAATCCCAGGGACGGGGGAGCCTGGTGGGCTGCCGTCTATGGGGTCGCGCAGAGTTGGACACGACTGAAGTGACTTAGCAGCAGCAACTGTATACCACAGGGAATTCTGCTCAATGTTATGTAACAACCTAACTGGGAAAAGAGTTTGAAAATAAACAGATGACAATACTTTTATATGTATAACTGAATCACTTTGTTGTACATCTGAAACTAGCATAACACTTAATCAATTATATGCCAATCTAAAATAAAAAGTTAAAAACAAGAAATAAAAGCACAGAATAGAGTAGTTTAGCTGAAATATGAACCCAAGACTGTCCAACCCCCAAAGCCTTATCTTTATATTCCTGCCCCAGGTGGAAGATTGTTATTCTTTAATCCAACACGTCATTACTGAGTTATTATTTTATGTTCCAAACTCTGATTGATCAAAAGACTGGGGGAAAAAATGACAGAATCCTTGCTCTCATGAAGCTTATATTCTGACAATAAACATAGAAGTAAAACTGAATGTTAAGTTAGATTATGTGTTGAATTGTGCATGCCCTAAAAAGTTAAAGTCTTAACCCACTACATTACCTCAGAATGTGACCTTATTTGAACACAGGGTCATTAAGATGTAATGAATTAAGTTCAACTGAGATCATACTGGAGTAGGGTGGGCCCTGATTCCACTACGACTTCCATCCTTCTAGAAGGACAGAAACACAGAGGGAGAAGAGGACTGTTTGTTTGAAGACAGGGGCACGATCGAAGAGATGTTTTTACAAGCTAAGGAGCATGAAGGCTTGTGGCAAATACCAGGAGTGAGGAAGAGGACAGGAAAGATTCTCCCCTACAGGGTTTGGAGAGAGCGGAACCCTGTCTCCACCTTGATTTTGGACTTCTGGCTTCCAGAACTGTGTGACAATACATTCCTACAGTTTTCTGCCACTCAGTTTGTGACACATTGTTATGTGAGCCCTAGGAAATTACAGAGACGTTATTTAGAACAATGAAGCAAGGAACAATAAACATTTAAAAATTCAAAACACCAAGGATGTTTTAGGGGGCTTCCCTGGCAGACCAGTGGTTAAGACTTCACCTTCCAAAGCAGGGGGTGTGGGTTCAATCCCTGGTCATGGAGCTAACATACCACATGCCTTGGAGGCAAAAAAAAAAACAAAACATAAAACCGAAGCAATATTGTAACAAATTCAATAAAGACTTGGAAAAAAAAAAAGGTCCACATTAAAAAAAAAATGTCATTAAAAAAAAGATATTTTTTGAGATGAGCAAAGACTGCCAAAGACACAGACCTGAGGCCTTCCTATCTCCATGTGAGCAGGCTGGGTGCTGGGCTGCTTGCCACATGCTGCACTCAGGGCCTCTGCCTCCTGAGGCAGGACTGGCTCCTGTGGCAGCTTCCCAGCTCACCTCTACACGAACTTGACTCAAAAGGGTTTACTAAGCAAATTAATAATGTAAACGAGATCTCAGCTAGCACCTTCCACACAGAGAAGGCCTACTGCACGGTAATTGTTTGCATACGAACGGATGCTACAGTTGAAAATGAGTCTGTAATGCTCTTGAAAGCAGGCCATCAGGACTGCTGATGGGGGACACTTTGGTATTTCTTGCATCCTTCTTGCTATTATATGAATAATAGTAAAGCTACACGGAGAAGGCGATGGCACCCCACTCCAGTACTCTTGCCTGGAAAATCCCATTGACGGAGGAGCCTGGTGGGCTGCAGTCCATGGGGTCGTGAAGAGTTGGACACGACTGAGTAACTTCACTTTCACTTTTCACTTTCATGCATTGGAGAAGGAAATGGCAACCCACTCCAGTGTTCTTGCCTGGAGAATCCCAGGGATGGGGGAGTCTGGTGGGCTGCAGTCTATGGGGTCGCATAGAGTCGGACACAACTGATGCAAGTTAGAAGCAGCAGCAGCAAAAAAAAAAAGAGAAAGCATATTGTTCTTCTACAATTCAGTTGTTTATAAACCTTTTAATAATATTTGACCTTTGATTACTAAATGCTAAGGAAACATTAGATCATTTAGTTCTCCTGTAATCTATGAAGTTGGTATTGTCATTCCCATTAAAAAAAAAACAAACAAACAAACAAAAAAGAAACTCACAGAAGTTATGTGACTTTTCTAAGACCACATGGCAGGTGGTTGGACCTACATTCAAGTGAAATGAAGTTACTCAGTCATGTGGGACTCTTGGTGATCCCATGGACTGTAGCCTTCCAGGCTCCTCCATCCATGGAATTTTCCAGGCAAGGGTACTGGAGTGGATTGCCATTTCCTTCTCTGGAGGATCTTCCCTGCCTGGGGATCAAACCCAAGTCTCCCACGTTGCAGGTAGATGCTTTACCCTCTGAGCCACCAGAGAAGCCCTACATTCAAGTGAAGTGGAGTTGCTCAGTCGTGTCCAACTCTTCGTGACCCTATGGACTGTAGGCTACCAGGCTCCTCCATCCATGGGATTTTTCAGGCAACAGTACTGGTGTGGGTTGCCATTTCCTTCCCCAGGGGATCTTCCCAACCCAGGGATCAAACCCGGGTCTCCCACATTGTAGGCAGATGCTTTACCATCTGAGCCATGAGGGAAGTCCTACATTCAATCAGGGACTGGCTAAACCCAAAGCCCAGCTCTCACACACTCTTATCTTCATTCACTCTGAGGGCAGAACCAGTGAACCAGTGAAGTTGCTCAGTCGTGTCCAACTCTTTGCGACCCCATGGACTGTAGCCTACCAAGCTCCTCCATCCACGGAATTTTCCAGGCAAGAGTACTGGAGTGGGTTGTGCAGAAGTGGTTGTTAAAAACCCAGAACTCTGGACCCCACCAAGACCTGCTGGATCAGAGTTTGTGAAAGCGGACTCTGGATGATGTAAATATTCTAATGGTTCTTTTCTAATTTTTTAAAAAATTAATTTTGTTCATTTTTGGCTATGCTGGATCTTTGTTGTTGTGTGTGGGCTTTCTCTAGTTGCGGAGAACAGTGGCTGCTCTTTGTCGCATACGTGGGCTTCTCATTGCAGTAGCTTCTCTTGTTGCAGAGCATGGGCGCTGGGTGTGCAGGTTTCAGAAGTTGTGGAATGTGGGCTCAGTTGCCCCTTGATATGTAGGATTTTTCTGGACCAGAGGTCAAACCCATTCCCCTGTATTGGCAGGTGGATTCTTTACCACTGAGCCACCAGGGCAGTCCCTCTGATGATTCTTGATGCTGCCATTCTCTGGGGAACAGGGTTTCACTTCTTTAGTATGTATAAGGGCTCCCTAATATCCCCTTCTTTGGGGTTCTTGGACAGATGTTCCCCAAACAGCACAGAAAATAGGTACCAGCTGGCTCTGTGAGGGTGTCTGGGGTTGGGCTCTGCAGAGATGTCACCTCCAACTGCTACTCCCCGCAGCCAGGGGACAGAGGTACCTGCCAGGGAGAGGACATAGCCCCTTGGGCCCCCATTCTAGCATTTTCATTTATCATGCAAATGAACAGAGTGAAATTAGGTCATGTCAGGGCTCGCAAATCAAAATTGTGTCAGAGAGCTCTTCCATGGCCAGAGTGGGGGGCTGGCTGTGGATTCTTCAGATGCTTCTAATTTGGAATTTCCCAGCCAGTCAAGAAGCTACTCGTGCAGGCTTTTTCAGCATGAGGGCTGTCTATGGCCAAGGTCTCTGGATTTGCAGCAGTGATTTGCAGCCAGGTCTCAGCTTCAGGCTCTGCTGAATTCAGATAAAGGACCACTAAGTGTCCTAAGAGTTCAGTGAAAAATGCTGTGTGTCCTTGGAGTTAGAGGCCTGCCTGGATTAGATGTAACTGATGCTGCTAACACTGCTCCAGGCTAACTGCTTATCTTCACAGAACTTATCTTCCAGAGAGCACAATCTGGGCTCCACTGCTTATGGATAGGGGTCATGGGGCAAGTCCCTTGGCCGTCTAAGTCTGTCTTGCTGTGCAGGTGTTCTCAGTATATACTCAGTATATGCTCTTGAAGAAGGCAACTCCTCATGTTTGTCAATGGATGATACATTAGGGATATACATGCATAGGCCAAGTTTGACTTATAATGCTCCCCTTATTAATTTAGTTACATGTTCATTCACTACACAGTTACTTGCTTCTGGTAGGAGCGTTTGTATGGATTTGCATCTGTCCTTAACCTTGAAACTGCAACCACATTTCTGACTCCATTTCTAAGTTTCTGAGGCAAGACAGTCAAGCCCTTTGCACCCAGTCAGAATTTGCTACCTGCTGCTGAACCACTGCCTGAATAAATGAATAATTCGCTATGGAAGCAGTTGGTCTTTATTCAAAAGCACCAGCTTCCTTTGATGGGTTGGCTTTGCCAGAATAAAGAAAAGTTCACCCCTCCCAAGGGGCAGAGGGCTAGAGTTGATGACCATCATGTTCAAAGACCTCAGAGTGTTTCAGAAATGACCTTGGAGTTAGACCCGCCTGAAATCTTTAAGCCAGGCAGCCACCCACCGCCCCCCCCGCCCAAGTTGGTAAGGAAGAGCTGGGTGTTTAATAAATCCAAGCAAGCCAGTGACTAAGAGGGAGCTGAAATTCAGAATATTTGTTTTATTTTTAGCAGGTTTGTTCTCTTTTCCTTATTAGCAGTGTTGGCGGCCCCTTCGATGCTGGTTTACTTATTCCATGATAGAAAGATACTGGACTTTGAAAACAGACTCATTAGAGTTCAGATTCTTACCCTTTTACTTCCTGTCCTTCTGACCCTGGGGGGACTGCTCAGATTCCCCTGTAAATGAGGTAACAAAACACTACCCACTCCACATGGCTGCTGGGATGGTTAGCTCAGGGGGAGAATATGAAGCGCTTTGCAAACCACAGCTCTATATAGATCTAATTAACATGACTATTTTTGTTCCTTCAGTTCTATTTTCTTCTCTTAATAATTACAGAATCTTGTGTTTGGAGGAGAGCAGATCCATGGGCCTCCTTGTTAGAATCAATTGGAGAGCTGGTTCAAGTAAGACTCCTTCTGGGCCACTGAATCGGTCTTGGGGGCTGGGGGAGAGGAAGCACCCTGTGGTTTAAGAGCAGCCAGGTTTGAGAAGCACTGATCTAGTCCCTTAACACATGCAGCCTCTGCCACCTCCCTGTGAAAGGGGGTTTTCATCATATTACTAATACAGACCAAGAGAGAGCGATCCAGGCTATTTAAAGGTTTTACTACATTCACAGTTTGGAGAGAACACACCACACCACGAAGGGTCACTCAGGAATAGCACCACCATCAGTCAAAAGGCAGAGATATCGAGGGGTGGGGGGGCACGGTGTGGGAAAGGGCTTTACTGTGGTTTCTGCCAGAAAAAAATGGTGAGGCAGGGCAAGCCAGCGGGCTGACATCAGGACTGTTCCTAGTTGCGTGGTACCCAGCCCTGGGATGACTAAGACAGGAGGAGAGCAGCCTGGAGTGTGAGAGCCCAGTAGGAGAAGGTAGGTCAAGAGCGTGGACTTCCCTGGCTATCAAAGAAAAAGAACTGACCAACTTCAGCCAAACCCTCAAAACAAGGCCAACATGATCACATTACATCCTTTGGGATCATTGGTATCAAAATGCAGAACAAAACAAATAAACCCTCAAAATCAGAAAATAAAGTATGACAAGAATGGAGAGAAAGTAGAACACGTGTGCACTGTTAATAGAATACTTGTGCATTGTTAGTACAGCCACTGTGGGAGACAGAACAGTGGGTCCTCAAAAAATTAAAAATAGAATTACTCTATGACCTAGCAACTCCACTTCTGGGTATATGCCCAGCAGAATTAAAAGCAGAGTATTGAAGAAATATTTGCACACTCATGTTTAGAGCAATATTATTCACCAATAGTCAAAAAGTGGAAGCCCGCTTGACAGATGAACAAATTAGCAAAATGTGAAATATTATTTAGCTGTAAACAGGAAGGAAATTCTGGTACATGTCACAACATGGATGAATCATGAGGATGTTGTGCTCAGTGAAATGAGCCAGTCATAATAAGACAAATACTGTATGATTAATTCCACTTATATGAGACCCTAAAGTAGTCAAACCCATAGAGACAGAAAGCAAAATCGTGGTTGCCAGGGGCTAGGAGAAGGGACAATGGAAATTGGTGTTTAATGGGTATAGAGCTTTAGTTCTGCAAGATGAAAAATATGCTGGAGATTGGTTACATAGCAATGTGAATGCATGTAATGTAACTGATCTATATACCTTAAAAAGGTTGAGATGCTAAATGCTGTGTGTATTTTGCCACAATTTAAAAATCTGGGTCAAGACACTATACACACACACACACACACACACAAAAAAAAAACTATATTACAAGTGGTCACTCATCTCCACTTGTATAATCTGCAAGGATACAGAGCTCACTGCCTCTTCAGGTAGCCCCATCCATCTCTGGCTGTAAGAACCTTCTTCCTGATACTCACCTAACACCTGTTCTCCTGTAACTTCTACTCTTTGGTCAGAGTTTTCTTTCAGGGCCACAAAAACTAAGTCTTACTCTTCTTCTGTGCATGCGTGCTAAGTTGCTTCACTTGTGTCTGACTCTTTGTGACCCCACTGACTGTTTTCCCCCAGGCTCCTCTGTCCGTAACATTCTTCAGGCAAGAATACTGGAGTGGGTTGCCATGCCCTCCTCCAGGGGATCTTTCCAACCAAGGGATTGAACCTGTGTCTTCTGCAGCTCCTGCACTTCAAGTGGATTCTTTACTGCTGAGTCACTGGGGAAGCCCACTCTTCTGCATGATGCCAACTGTTCCAACATTTGAAGCCAAGATCCTCTCGCTTTTGGGGTTTTGCAATCCGTCAGTACTTAGGAATTCAAATCCCCTCTCTTCCTTTCACCTCTATCTGATCTCCCTCATTTGATCAAGGAAGGGGAGTTGCATGAGAAAATGCTCAGACTGTACAGGGATTTAGCCACGAAACCTGGACCGGTGATGATAATTATAGCTACTAGTCTCTGAGTATCAGCTGCATGCCAAGCATCACATGGGTGCTTTATGACCAACTTATGGCATCTGCATCACAGTCCTATGATGTGGGTATTATCATGCTTGTTTTACAAATGGGTTGGAGCCCAGAGAAGTGAGGATACTTGCCTGGGGTCACTCAGCCAGTACTCCAAGAACTGGCACTGGAACACAGGGTTGCCTGACATTGTTCAGATCAGGGTATTTTCATTTCCTGACCCTGCCACTGTGGGCTGTGACTAAGAAAATTAGATTCTGAGCCAAAGCAGGAGAGGTGTCTACCAGCCTTTGAGTCCCTCTCTGAGCTGCCTCTGCAGAGATGCCTCAGGGACTCAAGTGCCTGCTGGTTCTATCTGCGAGGCTGGCGGAATGCCTTGTCAAACACCCAAGCATATTTTGTCACTTTAAGAAATCAAGGCAATTTCTGCACTTGACAAAGGTAAAATCTTTTAAAGCTTTGGAGGATTGGAAAAGGGAATAAAAAAGACATTAATAGAATGACATATTTTTAGTGTAACACTTCAGAGAAAACCTCTGGGGGAACAAAAAATAAAATGAGCGACCTAAATATGTTTTTTTTTTTTTAATACTAGGAGCTTCAAAGGAGTGGGTTGTGCTGGATATTTGAGTGCCCCAAATCTGCAAAGGATTTGAAAACAATGGGAACTCTCTTGGACGAAGTCTCTGCTTTAGTCTGTAAACTGCACCAGACTGAATGCTGGGTTGAGTACTATGAGCTGAGTGACTACGGGTGAAATATTAATGTTAAACATTCTCAGTGTAAGAATCTGTAAAGTAAGAGTGTTGTTACTAACCTCACAGAATTGTAGTGAGATTTATATGAAACCAATGTATATGAAAATTTTATTAACTATTTATTATATTTGATATAATTAAAATATATACAATGACATTATATTTAATATTTATATTAACTCAGTTACATTTAATTAAATGAATAGGAAGCATAATACATGACAGGCATGGGGAAAATGGAAATACTCTCCTTCAGTTTATTTGTAGGGATTTTAGCTGAAAGTTGGACAAATAGCTCACTTAAGAAGGTTATTAAAATATCTTCTGTTATTTTTGCTATGTTCCTGAGAACCCAGCAAACAATAATTTTGCAATCAGCTCTGAACGTTATGAGTTGATAGGAGCCTACCCTTTCTGTGGATCCTGGGTGTGGGAGTCTGGCTGGGGTATCAGTAGTGTCAGGAAGTGTGGACACTGCTTCTTGCTTCATCACAAGGGCAGGTGCCACCCCAATAGACATGCTAATCCCTGCCTTCCTTACTGGCAGGATTCTGACTTTGTTTAGACAACAAAGTATCAATTTGCTCAGAAAGGTGGACTCAGAATCCCAGCATAAATCATGATTGATCAAAGCCAAGGACGGAAGTCTCATTCATTTTTGCCAGTGACTTTTAGCAGTGAGTCCATTACCCACTTCTGACAACTGGGACAAAGCAAGGGGCCAGGGGGCTTAAAGAAAAGATTTTCCGTTCTGATGAAATCCTTTTTCCTCCCTGCTTCTGCATACTGGCAAGTGAGGATGTGACGCCTGAAGCAGAGCAGCCTTCTTGTAACCACAAGCAGGAAAACTAAGAGGTTTGGAAAAGTGAACTCAGAGTATGGAAATAATTAAGCTGCTGAGTTAACGTATCTTGGAACTGCCTGCCCTATAAAACTAGTTGTGTGGCGTGGTAAACCCTAGTGTTCTCAGCTACTTTTGTCCAGGTCATCTGTTACTAAAAGCATGCTAAAAGATACAAACACAAACTAATCCTGTGACCCTAGACACCTGCCCTTTTTGGACCTCAGTTTCTTCTCACATTAAATACAGGTTTGGGTTAGAGTCGAGTTGGCAAATGAGTAGCCTATGGGCCAGCTTCAGCCTGGCAGTTGTGTTTGCGTTTCCCTGTGCGTCATACAGGGCTTCCCAGGTGGTAAAGAATCCACCTGCCAATGCAGGAGACGTGAGAGATACAGGTTCAATCTCTGAGTCAGGAAGATTCCCTGGAGGAGGAAATGGGTACTCACCCCAGTATTCCTGCCTGAAGAAGCCCATGGACAGAGGAGCCTGGCAGGCCACAGTCCACGGTGTCACAAAGAGCTGGACACTTCTGAAGTGACTTAGCATGCATGCATGTGCATCATACAAACCAAACATCTTAAGAAAACGTGAGTCTTATACTTCCTAAAACTCTTCTAACTGTCCTTATGAGCCTCCACCCTCATGGGATAGTGGTGAAAAATGGAATCTTGTCTGTGAATCCTATTTCCATCTCTTCTAGGATGAAGAGTCTCTTTGGACACCATGGCTCTTCTCTTTAAATGCTCATGGCCAAGGGTGAAGGAGAAGGGCTTGCATGCTCTTGTGGCTTTAGAATGGTGTAGTTTTCTTTAGATCTGCTGTAGGACTACAGGGCAGGTTGTGGCCCTAGACCCTGTATAGAGCCTGCTAAGATTCAATGGATCTTTCTGATTTTTTGGAATATTGTGCTGTTTCCACAGCTGAGATCTTTGGTTGAGACAGAATTCCTGTATTTTTATAACCTCTGAGGCCAGGTTTCTCCCAGCTACCTGTGCCAGACGCCCCCCACATTCCCTCCTGGGAAGTCTAGGAAGACAGGTGTGGTGTGGAGAGGTGTTGGGGAACAGGAATAGAACTTAGATCTATTATCAGAGACACCTCCATACACAGCATAATAATATGCTCTCCAATGGGATATGGTGCCAAGGTAGATGCTGAGAGTTCTTGTTGTCTCTCCCTGGCAGTTCCCAGAGGAGCTTCCTGTGTTCCTGAGTCCCTTTATCCCTACCAGGATACTATCTCTTTCACTAATTCTCCTGTCTTTTGTCAAGATGTAGCTCCTACACAGTAGGAGATAGAGATGAGAGGTAAGAATCTTGCTATGTGCTTTCCTTGTCAATTTCTTCCTTTCTACACACCCTCAAGACAAATGACCCAAGTTTTTCTTTTCTTTTTTCTGATTGGAAGGAACTTCCTCTGTAATAAATCCTTCTCCATTAGGACTCGAGACATAATAGCAGACAAGTAAGAGAAACCTCTAAAGCAGAGACAGTGTAAATCAAGAGAATTTTTAAAATTATATCATTGTACTGCATTTAAAATCATTTTTACTTGTTGGAATATTTTTTAAAAATTATAAGATTCTAGATATAAACCTAGATTTGTATCTTCTCTTGAAAATGTAGAAGCTCTGGCAACATGGAACTCACACTTTGCAGCACAGTAATTGGCTTGCCCTGAGTAGTGTGTTCTTTCCTCCAAGGGTGCAGGTACTATCTGGTTATGCATGGTCTGGACACTCCCCTTTGCCTTTGACCTTGAATGCATCCAATGTATCCATCTATGTTCTCCTTCCTGGCACTTAATTTTCTAAGGTCCACTCCACTTACACAGTTTGGACTCTATGTTCAACACCTCTCCCTGCCCCCACCCCATGTCCAGCACCCTGCTAAGTGCAGCGGGGAATACATTGTTTCTCTTTAGTTGCTAAGTCATGGCTGACTCTTTTACAACCCCATGGACTGTAGCCCACCAGGTTCCTCTGTCCATGGGATTTCCCAGGCAGCAGTACTGGAACAGATTGCCATCTCCTTCTCCAGGGGATCTTCCCAACCCAGGGATCAAACCTGTGCCTCCTGCATTGGCAGGTGGATTCTTTACCACTGGGCCACTGAGGATTTTGACCTGATTAAACATATGATTATCACATGAATATATATTTTAAGTAATACATAACCCAGTTAAATATGTGCAACTAACACATTTTAAAATAACAGGAAAGAGTGCATAAAACCCTCTAAGAACTTTTGAACATGTCATTTCACTATTGTTCTTTGAACCAGCTTTGGGACTGTGGACAGGTTACCAGGGCCAATTGGACTCTTCTTTCCCCACCAATGGAATGAGGAGGGAGGATTAAACTCAGGGCTCTGAGATTACATGAGTTCACCCTAACAAGCATACAACCTAGGATCAGCAGACTCAGGAATGTAAGGTAGACTTCGCCTTTAGGACGTTTATGGTCTAGTGGGGGAAATAAAGCAAAAACACACGACATAGAAAGCATCACAAAACACGGAGGACTTACAAAGTTCCAGGGCTCGGTGCTTAGAACCACATTATCTTAGAATCAGAGGGAGCTATAGAACCTCTTCTCTTCCCACCAACATTTTCACCTACCTCCTCTTCCACTCTGAAAATACAATTCAGGATCAACCCCGCTCCTCCAGAAGCCCCCAGGTTTGGGTGAGTTAGTACGCCCACAGCAGTCCTGCAGTTCTGCACAACGGCTGCTTATTTGTGTCCTCCACCTTGCTGTGCCTCTTGAGGACTAGGAATGTCATCAGTATCTGTCTTATTTTTGGCTTTGCCAGAACCCCCTACCCATAATTATGAAAACAACACTCCCTTCTCCTTGAATTGATTATGCCACCACCTCGTTCCATGCAGTCCTGATGAAATAGCTCTTAAAGATTTCCATCACGCGTGCACACACGCAAACACACATGTCTTCCTTCCAGTTGGGAAGTAAAATTAAACCAGATTCTTTCACCAGGGACTTAGAATCTTGAGGGAAGTGACATGCTGTGACAGAATATTGAAAGAATTTGAACCCAATCATTTTTTCTGCAGAGTCCACTTGCTCCTGCTTTTGTGATCCACTGGCCTGTCCGTGTTCCTTTTGTCCTCGCTTGGTTGTTCAATCCTTCCTTAACTCTGTAATTTTCAGAGTAATCCCCTGCTCTGCCTTTTTTTTTTTTCAAAGTTAGACAAAGCCATCGCTCTCCACTGCTTACAACCAACAATTGTAACTCGTACTGGGATCAAATTTTGTTCAACTTTGATGCCTATCACAGTGTCCAGCATATGGTGAGCTCTGGAGACAACAATATTAAATGTTTGTTAAGTGAGTACATTTCCCACCCGTGCCACTGTCCACTGTATGGCCTCCCTGAGTTATGGCCATCTCTTTGCTTTCCATCAGATCATAGCCAATGAAGGCAAACTCAGTCTTTCACTAGGCGGCTCAGGCGGCTATTTGGAAAATGTTCCCAACTGAATGCAATCATACATCCCAAATTGTTAGAAAGTTCTTCCCAAATGAGTTATTATTCACATTGCCCTCCCCCAGCTATTCCTTATTCTTTGCTGGGACCATGAGAATTCTTCCATCAGATAATTTCAAAGTCAGGGCGAACCACATCTACAGGGCTTCAGGGTTTGCTAAAAGGTCTCTAAGGCATAATAATATTTCACATTTGAAAGGCAAATAATACTTAGAGTGTTTTCAAAGCTCTTTACCAACCACCAGGTAATTTATTCTTACAAAAACTCTGAGACATAGATTGCTGTGGGATTACCAGTTCTCCATTTCCCATGTCAGGAGACGCCATCCCAGAAAGATCATCTAATTCTTTTTTCCAGGTCACACAGCTAATACAGGGTAGAGTTGAGACTCAGTGCCTAATCATTATGGCTGAATTCACCCACCTTTTCCATTTTACCTGGAGTCCCTTGCCAGAGGATTATAATCATCATTTCAGTGATGAAGACATGGTTTTAAAAGAAGTGTTCTATTTCAGCTACTTTTCTGGTCATTGTAAAATATTTCCTCTAATTCTTCCATCATTCAATAGTGTATGATTATTTCTCTATCATGGTTGAGGGAACTGAGGTTCAGTGCAGACAAAATACTTGCCCAAGATTCCTAGGTAATAAATACTAAAGCTGACATTTGAACACTGAAGACACACATCAGACATACAGGGAGTTGGACCATACTTGTGTGAGTATCTGGCTTGTGCCTGAGAAGTCCCTTGAGTACTGTCTAATTCCCTGACTAGGGATCAAGGTCTCAGCAAGGTCAACAGCCATATTCCCTTCTTCACTATACCTGGGACTTCTGAAGCCACTTTGTTATTCTCTTCTTCCATACCCTAAAATCTTTCTCCATCCTTCCCACACCTATTTGTATTAAAAGGCTTACAAAATCCTATTAGGAACTTTCATTGCTGAATGATTTATGAGGGAAGAGGGTAGAGTGTCTACACACAGGGGAAGAATTGGGGTTATTTTTATTTCTCTATCTGTGGGCAGCATCACCTCAACATGGAGCATGCTTCCCACAGCTACACTAAGACCAATCAAACACATCTGTATTCTGTTACTCTGCTTCTCCGCATACTCCTCCCAAAGGAACCGTGTTTTCTTAAAGTTCAACTGCAAGGTTCTATTCCGAGCACTGATAATACTATAAAATAACGGTAAAGTTAATTATTGGCAAATTGAAATGGAAGTGCTATCTAAATTCTTAGGACATTCACATTATTATCAAATGAGTTTATTGTGATTAAAATGATTAATGACATCCCAGTAAATACCAGAGAATTAAAATTCTGAATACAAAGAAGGTTAAAGTCTTATCATCATTAGAGTACATCAAGGGAAAAACGTGAGTATTCTATCTGTTTATATTAGGGAAAGAGACACTGGGCAAATAAAGAAAATCATTTGAATCTTTACAAAAATGAAAATCTGGGGGCTCATTTTCTCATGTATGTAGCGTTTGGAACTAACATGTCTTGTACAGGAAGAGAAACAATAGCCCACATGTAAATTAAAATAGACCACTGAAACAGAATGAAAGGCCAAAAATAGATCCAAGTATATTATAACATCCTAGCATATGTTCAAGAGGGCATTTTAAAGCTGGAGAAAAGGCTGTATTATTAAATAAAGGTATAGGGGCAACTGGCTTCTCATTGACTGAGGGGAGATAATTACCTTACATGTTACCCCTAAACAGATTCCAGAAAAAAATAGCTAGATAAAAATACAAGTGAATATTTCTGTATTTCTATTGTGTTGAGGTGGGCAAGACAGTAGAAGTATCATTTCAAAAAGATAAACCATAAAACATTAATAGTTTTGATAAGACACAATGTAAACTAAAATCAAAAAGTAACAATAACCTGGGTAAAATAGCTACATTATATTTGAAAACTAAAAGATAAAATCTTTATATTATATTTAAGTATAAAGAATATCTTCGATATATAAAAATCTTCTACAAATAAATAAGAAAAAGATAAGTTAAGCAGCCAATACAACTACAACTATGAAAATATTTCCTCATCAGTAGGAAGAAAATGGCCAAAATAAAATAGACTAATGATTTAAAAAGTCATATAACCCTAACCCTTATGGCAGAAAGTGAAGAGGAACTCAAAAGCCTCTTGATGAAAGTGAAAGAGGAGAGTGAAAAGGTTGGCTCAAAGCTCAACATTCAGAAAACAAAGATCATTGCATCTGGTCCCATCACTTCATGGGAAATAGATGGGGAAACAGTGGAAACAGTGTCAGACTTTATTTTTTTGGGCTCCAAAATCACTGCAGATGGTGACTGCAGATGCTTACTCCTTGGAAGGAAAGTTATGACCAACCTAGATAGCATATTCAGAAGCAGAGACATTACTTTGCCAACAAAGGTCCATCTAGTCAAGGCTATGGTTTTTCCAGTGGTCATGTATGGATTCGAGAGTTGGACTGTGAAGAAAGATGAGCGCTGAAAAATTGACGCTTTTGAACTGTGGTGTTGGAGAAGACTCTTGAGAGTTCCTTGGACTGCAAGGACATCCAACCAGTCCATTCTGAAGGAGATCAGCCCTGGGATTTCTTTGGAAGGAATGATGCTAAAGCTGAAATTCCAGTACTTTGGCCACCTCATGTGAAGAGTTGAGTCATTGGAAAAGACTCTGATGCTGGGAGGGATCGGGGGCAGGAGGAGAAGGGGATGACAGAGGACGAGATGGCTGGATGGCATCACTGACTCGACAGCTGTGAGTCTGAGTGAACTCTGGGAGTCGGTGATGGACAGGGAGGCCTGGTGTGCTGCGATTCATGGGGTCGCAAAGAGTCGGACATGGCTGAGCGACTGAACTGAACTGATAACATGCAAGGTATGAGCTTATAGAGTGAAAGATGGAACTTTTGAAACAGGAGGGGAAGGGGCAGGAACAGCCTTTAGAAGAATGTCATAGCCAGAAGACACAACATCAACTGATCAGGGCCTTCTCTTTATGTTATACAATTTATGGTAGTGGTGGTTTAGTCTCTAAGTTGTGTCTGACCCATGCAACCCCATGGACTGTGGCCCTCCAGGCTCCTCTGTCCATGGGATTTCTCAGACAAGAATACTGGAGTGGGTTGCCATTCCCTCCTCCATGGGATCTTCCCAGCCCAGGGATGGAACACACAGACCTGTGGTCTCCTGCATTGCAGGTGCTGCATTTACTGCTGAGTCACCAGGGAAGCCCTCATACAATCCATCGTTGTTGTTCTTCAGTGGTTCAGTCATGTCCCACCCTTTGCGACCCCACGGACTGCAACACGCCAGGCTTCCTGTCCATAATCAACTCCCAGAGTTTGCTCAAACTCATGTCCATTGACTTGATGATGCCAACCAACCATCTCATCCTCTGTTTCCCCCTTCTCCTCTTGCCCACAATTTTCCCCAGCATCAGGGTCTCTTCCAGTGAGTCAACTCTTTGCATCAGGTGGCCAAAGTATTGGAGCTTCAGCTTCATCATCAGTCCTTGCAGTGAATATTTAGGGTTGATTTCCTTTAGGATTGACTGGTTTGCACAAATGTATAATGAAGTGTATCCATCAGTTTAGTGTCATGCGGAGAAGGCAGTGGCACCCCACTCCAGTACTCTTGCCTGGAAAATCCCATGGATGGAGGGTTCTGGTGGGCTGCAGTCCATGGGGTCGCTAAGAGTCAAACAGCTGAGCGACTTCACTTTCACTTTTCACTTTCATGCATTGGAGAAGGAAATGGCAACCCACTCCAGTGTTCTTGCCTGGAGAATCCCAGGGACAGGGGAGCCTGGTGGGCTGCCGTCTATGGGGTCGCACAGAGTCGGACACGACTGAAGCAACTTAGCAGAAGCAGCAGCAGAGTAGTTCCACTGCTCTAAAAATGCTCTGTGGTCTACTTATTCATCCCTTACTCCCATTTATTTTTAAAACTTAAATTCTTAATGCTTCTGATATGCAGCCAGATGATGGTAAAGTTACTTTGTAAATGATTATGGAAAATGTGAGAAGGTGAGATGTTGTTGCCTGTAAACATCTTGCTGGTGCCACTACCACAGGGAAAGCTGTATTGCCCCTTGAATGGGGTATATTCTTGGCAGAAGGCAGCATGGCTGAGTGCAGAGAACCTATGCCATGGAATCTTGCTGACCTGGCTGAGATTCACTCTGTTCTTTAGTGACCATGTGACCTTTGGCAAATCCTTTACTTTCTCTGAACTTCAGTCTCTATCATTTATATAATGAGAAAAACAATACCTACTTACAAAATGGTATAAGGATTAGGGGCTTCCCAGGTGGTGCAGTGGAAAAGAATCTGCCTGCCAGTGCAGGAGATGCAGGATATGTGGGTTTGATTCCTGGGTTGGGAAGATCCCCTGGAGTAGGAAATGGCAACCTACTCCAGTATTCTTGCCTGGAAAATCCCATGGACAGAAGAGCCTGGTAGGCTATAGTCCATAGGGTCACAGAGTCAGCACAGAGATCATTTAGGAAAAGTGTCTGGTGGCAGGCGCATGTTTGATGCTCAGGAATTGCATGATATACTATTGTGATCATCACTGCAGCTACATTCAAGAATGAATGAACCAAACAAAATCATGAAGGCAATACCAAAGTGTAGAAATATCAAGATCAAAGTTATCTTACGAAAGTTAAAATTCTGAATTGAGACAGTATATCCTAAGGGGAAATGTTATATGTTTTGGAGACAAATAGATCTGGGTTTACATCCTGATGGAATGGAGAAGAACCTTATGCAACCCTCTGTCCCACTCCCACAGAAGTACAAAGGCTCCTCTAGCCTTTGTCCCCTACCCCTTGTTTGTAGAAAAGCTGAAATTCCCCAGATCTCCCTGGGTCACAGAATAGCAAGTTCAAGCAGTTAAGGATTAGGACAATAGAGTCACAGACTCAGTTTCTGATGCACATCACTGAGTTGTTTTACAGATACTAAAACTGCCAGCAGAGGGAAAAACCCAACAGCATGATGACCAGACTACAGCCACAACATAAGCTGCTCTATCTTGAGCAATGCTGAGTCTATGGCTAGCACTCTTCAAAGAACTGTCTTTAAGAGAATGAGATTAACACCACTGCTCATAATAATCCTTATCTTTGCGGGCATCAAAATAATTGTAGCTCATTTTGCCCATGTATGTAAGCAGACAACTGAAACTGTCAGAAGAGAGATGCTTCAGACCCATGTCGATACTTTTCACCCTAAGACCTCGATGCCCTTTCTCAGCATGAAGAAGTTACAGAAGACAGACCTGCATCCCTAATCCCATAGAAATAGAATGATAATCTGACAAGGAGGGATTTGTAGGCAGCTCTCTGCAGGAAAGGACCCTTAGCGGGAAACCTGTTCTCTTCCCAATTTAAGTAAAGCTACATTGTAACTAATTTTTAAATCAGGCATCCTCTTGTTCTACTCATCGCTGGCTCAAGCGCACCTTTAAAATCTTTTGATCACACAATACCTTGCCTAACCTGTTGGTTTTATCTGTAGATCAAAGAAGTAGACATGAAGAATAAGTGATTAATAGATGACCAGAGTAATCTCATGAACAAACTGTGTGAACAAGACAGCCTCTAAAAAAAGATTACACAAAGATGAGAAGCCTGCATGCAGTGGGGGATGGTGATGATTCTGACCCCCCATCTCAATGATTAATGAGATTACTTCCCTTTTATCCTTTAAAAACTTTCATAACCCAGCAGAATCTTAGGTGATGGTTTTTGGGGTACGTGAGTCCACCATCTCCCCAGACTGTTGGTATTCTGATTAAAAGAACCTTTCTTTTCTACGAGTCTCTGCCTCTCTCTCAGGTATTGATTTTAGAGTAGCAAGCAGCTAGACCTGAGTTAGGGTAACACTGATTCTACCAACTGACAGGGTAAATAAATCCAAGGAAGTTACTTGTACTTTATGTGTCTGTTTCTTCATCTGTAAAACGAGACTGACGAGTTTCCTTCACAATGTTCCTAGAAGGCATAAATGAAATAACTCAAGTACACCACCTTGCACTGTGTCTGGTGCATAGTACATGCTCAGTATATGCAATCTATTTTTTGCCATTGCCAGTGCACATCTGCCTGAAACAGGTGTGCTCACGCTGACAGTGTCAGAGGCCCTGGAAACCGTCCAGAGAAGAAGCTATGATAAGTATGTGTAGTGGAGTTTTTCATTCTTTAGAAATCTTAGGAAGGAAGAGGACTAATAAGTTATTTCATCTGCTACTTTCTTGCTGGAGGATCCCTGGCTACAAATACATTCTGTGATGTTTTTCTCAGATAAGTTACAAATAAGCCCCAACTTGGCTTGAAAGGATTTCTTCCATCTAATAGGCTGGGGTGTTAGTCCTGATACTGTGAAATCCCTTTAGCAGAAAGCCTCTGGGCTGTCAGTGGAGCTGGTCCCTTCCTGAGTGCTGGTACTTAAAGAGATAGATAAGGAAGATTTCCAAATAGGAACATCTGGAAATGGAATAGGAAGTCTCCAAGGAGAGGGAACACTCATTATTCAAGGCTGCCTTAGGCGATGTCTTCCTGGGAAGGTTCACTGGGAAGAAGAATCAAGGATATGAGTCCTAACTCCCAGAATTTTTAACAAAGCCAAGAGGGCTATTTCTGGAGCATCCTAGGGTCACTTCCTTCCCTAAGATATTTAGAACTAGATCAAAAGGTCAGCCAGTGCAGTGACTGCCTGGGATGCCCATATAATAGAAAGTAGCAAAATCTCACTGAAAATTTTATTGTGCCAATTAACACAAGAGGCCACATAGGATTTTTTATACAATGGATGAAATTAAATTGATTACCACATTAGTGAGGAGTCTTTGGGCTATACATAATAGAAAACCAAGTTGAACTAGATTTTTTAAAAATTGTGGCAGAATGCATATTACTATATAATTTACCATCTGTATCAATCAGGTCTGGCAGCCTAATATCATATCATATAACAAAATATCACAAGTTGGTGGCTTAAACAGAATCTTATTTTCTCATAGATCTGGAGGCTAAAAGTGCAAGTTCAAGGTGCTGGCATGTTCAGTTTTCAGGGAGGCTTCATTTCTTGGCTCACAGATGGCCATCTTCTTGCTGCGTCCTCGTTTGGCCTTTCCTCTTGGCAAGTTTGGAGGGAGAGCTTTGGTGCGCTGTCTCATCTTATAAAGACATCAGTGTTATTGGACTGGTCCCACTCATGATCTCAGTTCAGTTAGTTCAGTCGCTCAGTCGTGTCCGACTCTTTGCGACCCCATGGACTGCAGCACACCAGGCCTCCCTGTCCATCACCAACTCCCAGACTCTACCCAAACTCATCTCTATCAAGTTGGTGATGCCATCCAACCATCTCATCCTCTGTCTTCCTCTGTCATCCTCTTCTCCTCCTGCCCTCAATCTTTCCCAGCATCAGGGTCTTTTCCAATGAGTCAGTTCTTCGCATCAGGTGGCCAAAATATTGGAGTTTTCAGCTTCAACATCAGTCCTTCCAATGAACACTCAGGACTGATCTCCTTTAGGGCTGACTGGTTGGATCTTCTGAAGAGTTTTCTTCAACACCACAGTTCAAAAGCATCAATTCTTCTTTATAGTCCAACTTTATAGTCTCAGCTTTCTTTATAGTCCAACTCTCACATCCATACATGACCACTGGAAAAACCATAGCCTTGAGTAGACAGAACTTTGTTGGCAAAGTAATGTCTCTGCTTTTTAATATGCTGTCTAGGTTGGACATAACTTTTCTTCCAAGGAGTAAGCATCTTTTAATTTCATGGCTGCAATCACCATCTGCAGTGATTTTGGAGCCCCAAAAAATAAAGTCTGCCACTGTTTCCCCATCTATTTGCCATGAAGTGATGGGACTAGATGACATGATCTTAGTTTTCTGAATGTTGAGTTTTAAGCCAGCTTTTTCACTCTCCTCTTTCACTTTCATCAAGAGGCTCTTTAGTTCCTCTTCATTTTCTGCCATAAGGGTGGTGTCATCTGCATATCTGAGGTTATTGATATTTCTCCCGGTAATCTTGATTCCAGCTGTGGTTCATCCAGCCCAGTGTTTCTCATGATGTACTCTGCATATAAGTTAAATAAGCAGACAGACAATATACAGCCTTGATGTACTCCTTTTCTTATTTGGATGGTTCTATGTTCCATGTCTAGTTCTAACTGTTGCTTCCTGACCTGCATACAGATTTCTCAAGAGGCAGGTCAGGTGGTCTGGTATTCCCATCTCTTGAACAACTGTCATGATCTCACTAACCTTAATTACCTATTTAAAGGCCCTACGTCCAATATAATCACGTTGAGTGTTAGGGCTTCAATATATGGATTTGGGGGGCTTCCATTGTGGCTCAGTCAGTATAAAATATGCCTACAATGCAGGAAACCCAGGGCTGATTGCTGGGTCCAGAAGATATGTTGGAGAAGGAAATGGCAACCCATTCTAGTATTCTTGCTTGGGAAATCCCATGGACAGTGGAGCCTGGTGGGCTCCAGTCCCTGGGGTCACAAGAGTTGGACGTGACTTAGTGACCAAGCCACTGCCACCATATGGACTTTAGAAGGACACCGTTCAGTCTATATCAACATCTCACTATTTTAAAGTGCATAGTTCAGTGGCATTAAGTATATTTACATTGTTGTGCAACCATCGTCCATCTCCAAAATCCATTTCATTTTCCAAATGAAAATTATGCAACCATTAAAGAATAATTTCCTGTTCATCCATCCCTTTAGTCCTTAGCAACCACCATTCTCCTTTCTGTCTCTATGAATTTGACTAAGTATCTCACATGAGTAGAATCATACAGTACTTGTCCTTTTGTGCCTGGCTTAGATTCCTCTTTAAAGCTGAATAATATTCCATTGTATGTATATACTACATTATGTTTATACATTCTTAATGTTGCTATGAACAAGGGTGTAACAAGTAAACATGGATATTTATTATTGTGATTGTGGTCATGGCTTCCTGAGTATATGCAATGTCAAAATTTATCAAATTGTACATGTCAAATATGTGAAGATTATAATCTGGCTATTGTTATAAAATATAACTATAAAAAGCATACACAAAGAATAAATGTTTATTGGGACATTTGACATTGAAGTTCAAGAGAGCAGCTAGCTTTGTTTCAGGGAAGAGCAAATTCTGACTCCATGATGGATCTGTTTCTTTGACTTTATTTATTTTTTATTTTGACTTTAAACTTTGCTTTTCATTGCTTTTGCTGTGTACACTATACAAAAGCATTTTTTGCTATGTATGTACAATCACATAATGGTCTGCCTCAGGAAATCCTGACCCTTTCTTTACCTGAAGAGGTTAATATATCCCTTCCCTGAGGTTGGCCATTCCAGGAGATATTTGCAAGATAATGGTCTTTACTTCCTGGACTCCTCCCATCAGTCAGTTCAGTCGCTCAGTCTTGTCCAACTCTTTGTGACCCCATGAACCGCAGCACGCCAGGCCTCCCTGTCCATAACCAACTCCCAGAATCCACCCAAACCCATGTCCATTGAGTCGGTGATGCCATCCAACCATCTCATCCTCTGTCGTCACCTTCTCCTCCTGCCCTCAATCTTTCCCAGCATCAGGGTCCTTTCCAATGAGTCAGCTTTTCGCATCAGGTGGCCAAAGTATTGGAGTTTCAGCTTCAACATCAGTCCTTCCAATGAACACCTAGAACTGATCTCCTTTAGAATGGATTGGTTAGATCTCCTTGCAGTACAGGGGACTCTCAAGGGTCTTCTCCAACACCACAGTTCAAAAGCATCAATTCTTTGGCGCTCAGCTTTCTTTACAGTCCAACTCTAACATCCACACATGAACACTGGAAAAACCATAGCTTTGACTAGACGGACCTTTGTTGACAAAGTGATGTCTCTGCCTCCCCCTCTTTGTTCTGTAAAAGAACCTGGCACCTAGACCCCAGCAAGATTGTTATTTTGAGACGTTAGTCTGCTGTGTCTTCTCAGTCAGCTGACTTTCCCAATAAGATCATATTCCTTGCCTCATCACTTGTCTCTTAGAGTTAATGGCCTATTGTGTGGCACTGGTAACTACTTCAGAAGGGCTTAAAGTATATCACTCAGATTTCAAATAATGGTCATGAGCACTCTCTGCTTTGCTCCTGTCTCAACTTTCTTGTCCAATGTGGTGGCAAAGATAATAGTTGTTGGTTAAAACTGTCTTTCAACTAGAAAACCTAAATAGCAGAGTACTACTTTCCTACAGGTTCCAGAAAAAGTAAACGTCTGAGCTGCTCTGATTTACTTAAGTTTGAACCAATCAATTTGGTTAGGGAAAAAGCAGTGTTTCAACTGTCAAGCTTGGATGTATGCCGAGCCATGGGAAGGATTTATATCATGAACTATGAGGAATAGATATCCATCATAAAAGAGAGGTTAAGTGACCAAAACTGAAGGGCAGGCAGAAACTCCAGATGAGTCTTGCCAGCCTGCTCTCCTGAAGGAAATAGTCTTTATATGGAAATAAAAGTAAACAATTTGTCAGCAATTCCCTGTCATATTCTTGTGATCTTCATATGAAAGCAAATCCCTGCGCCTGTAAACCTCCCCAACAGCCTCCACCAACCCCAGACCAACCAACTCAGTAGGGTCACCCAAGTCAGCAGCCAAAAAGTCAGCCGGAATTCAGAAACGGAAAAATCCATAGCATTACGCTATTTATCTAGTATTTTAATCTACAATCTAAATTTTAAACTGAAGAAGTCTGGGCTTTGGGGAAAAATCATAATTCTAACACAACTCCAGGTAGTCCAAATACATTATTTTGAATATTTTGGTTAATTAAAAAAAAAAATCAGTGTAAACCCACTTTCATTGCTGCTGCTGCTGCTGCTAAGTCACTTCAGTCGTGTCCAACTCTGCGACCCCATAGACGGCAGCCCACCAGGCTCCCCCGTCCCTGGGATTCTCCAGGCAAAACACTGGAGTGGGTTGCCATTTCCTTCTCCAATGCATGAAAGTGAAAAGTGGAAGTGAAGCCGCTCAGTCGTGTCCGACTCTTAGCAACCCCATGGACTGCGGCCTACCAGGCTTCTCCACCCACTTTCATTAAGTACATTCTAAATGAATAGCTTAGAACTATAATTTTAGAAAGCCACCAAGTTTTCAGGATCCTATCCCCAAACATCTCAATGTAACCCTGGTGTGGTGCTTTTGTACTATGGTGTTGGAGAAGACTCTTGAGAGTCCCTTGGACTGCAAGGAGATCAAACCAGTCAATCCTAAAGGAAAGCAAACCTGAATATTCATTGGAAGAACTGATGCTGAAGCTGGAGCTCCAATACTTTGGCCATGTAATGCGAAGAGCTGACTCATTGGAAAAGACCCCGATGCTGGAAAAGACTGAAGGTAAAAGGAGAAGGGGGTGGCAGAGGATGAGATGGTTCAATAGCATCATCGATTCAATGGATATGAATTTAAGCAAAGTCAAGGAGATAGTGAAGGATAGGAAGGCCTGACATACTGCAGTCTACTGGTTCACAAAAAGTAAGGCATGACTTAGTGACTGAACAAAAATTACAACATTAAAAACTGACAGTCTCATATCCTGGGGCTGCTCTCACCTTCTGAGATAGCCCGCACTGTCTGTGGAGTGTATTTCTCTTTAAATAAATTCACTTCTTACTTATCACGTTGTTTCCCACTGAATTCTTTATCTGATGAGACACTAAGAACCTGAGCTTAATTAAGTTGTGAAACCAGATGTGTGATCTCAGTTAAAAGACTATGGGTTTGGGGACTTCCCTGGTGGTCCAGTGGTTAAGACGTCACCTTCCAATGCAGGAGGTGCAGGTTCAGCCCCTGGTCAGACACCTAAGATCCCACATTCCTCACTGCCAAAAACCAAAACAATACATAAAACAGAAGCAGTACTGTAACTAATTCAATAAAGACTTTAAAAATAGTCAGGAGAGGGGGTAGATTATGTGTTCAGGATCTAATTTGAGTTGCAGGGTTTCACTTTAACAGGTTCTTAGTCTTGCCTTTAGTTTATACTAAGGATTCTATTGAGAGGTGTAGTCACTCACCAGAGAACTCCAAGGCATACATCATCTAATGTTCTTCTGAAACCCATTGTGTGCCCTGCCCCACAGAGTTACTGTTAGGAAGCTCAGCATTGATTCTTAAATCCTAAACGTGATTTTAAACCCTGGGTATATCTGCCTCCTGCCTACCCTCTGACTTCATCTCATTTTCCTTCCCCCTCTACTTAACACGAACTGCCACCCTGCGGGCGTCTCAGGGCTTCAGTGGAACCAAGCTAGGTCCCCTCTATGCCCTCGCAGGGACTGTCCGCGCCTGCCAGGGCCAGCAGTCCACACACACTTATATCCAAACGTTCCTCACATTCAGGTGTCATTTTTAAATGTCATTTCTTTGGGAAAGACTTCTTGGGATTCCCCATAAAGTTAAGTTACCCTGTTTTGTCTTCTCAGGGTACCCTCACTGTGCTTCTCTTCCTTAGCACTTAAGACAATTGATACTTAATTACACTATTATTTGTCTCTATTTACATACCAGTGAACTTTCCAGGTGGCACAATGTTAAAGAATTCATCTGCCAATGCAGGAGACACGGGAGACATGGGATCTATCCCAGAGTTGGGAAGATCCCCTGGGGGAGGGCACGGCAACCCACTCCAGTATTCTTGCCTGGAGAAGCCCATGGACAGAGGAGCCTGGTGGGCTATAGTCCATAGGGTTGCAAAGAGTCAGGCACGACTGAGCAAGCATTCATGTACCCATTTACAGAGATTTTTTGAGAAGGCACTGCATTCCTGCAAGGTGTTTATGGTCTGAGGCACCAAAGCTAGAGTGGTATCAGAATGTGAGCTGTGGGAGAACAGAGATGGGGTCTGTTTTCCTCCCCTTTATCCTTCAGCCTTGTCTTATGTTCCACCCAGAGCAAGAATTGAAAGAATGAAGAAAGAACACTGTTAATTATTTATGTTAAAGCTGCACTCCATTCTTGTCATTGGCAGGCTGACTCTAACCCTATTATCGGAGACTCCAGTACCTAGCAGAGTGCCTGCATGGAATGGGAGCTCAAAAAACATATATTCTATTTAATGAATCAGTGAATGATTCAAGCAATCAATTTAATTTGGCATATGCCTTCCTCCTAGGTGTGCCCATTAATTACCAATTACCAGTGTTTACATTTCAGTGCTTAACCATTTTTTGCTGGCTTCTATAAACTCTCTGGGATGAGAGAATTGGCTTCTCAAACGACTTCCTGCATAAATTAGCCCATCTGAAAGTGAGTGTTTATCCCAGGCTCTTTGAAATTCACATCATTCGCACCAACACCCCTGCTCAGACAGTTCTTTAATTCCAGTCACCTGGGATTTCTTCCTACCTTTGTTGCCAGCGCCAGCCTAACGCCACTTATCTTATCCACCTGGATTTACATATAAGAAAGGTCTAATCAAAGCCTGCCTGATTGTCACATCCACCCTGGTGACAAATCTGCCATCTAATCAAGAAGCCATACAGCAAATCAACATGCACTTCTTTCTGAAATCTTTTGCAGAAAAATGGGGAGAGCAGGAGTCAGAACTGGGAACAAGGGCAACCAGAGTCAACCCAGGGAAAATTCCCTTCCTAACTGTGGAACACTGGGAAGAAAGGGAGGAGGCAAAATGCTTTGTCTGCAGTTTGATACAGCAGAGGGTGTGGGAGGAGGAAAAGGAGCAAACAAAAGAAACATATTTACAACCTAGGGAGCCTAATGGTGTTTCCAACCAATGTTCCCAAGAACCCAAGGCTACAGAGTTAGAAACAGAGATCTTTTAGTCTAATCCCTTCCTTTTACATTTTACCAACTAAGATTCAGAGAAGGGAGCAGTTGATGCTAATATTAACCCTGCTGCTCTTAGAATGGGCAGGCTTTGCTGGCATGATCTCTTTGTACCCTCACAATTCCTATTTTTGAATTCTTTTAATCTTCCCTTTAATACAGATACGGAAAACAAAGTTTTACAATGTCATTTTTCCCATCCACAGATCAAATAGGTGGCGAAGCCAGGACTTGAATGTTAGTCCATCCAGCGAACATTTTTTCCCATTCTTCAAGATCAGTGCATCTTAAACTTTAATGTTTACACACGTCACCTAGAGATTTTGTTGAAATTCAGATTCTGAATGTCTAGGGTTGAGATTTACTTTTCTAACAAGCTGCCAGGAGATGCTGCCAGTGCACAGACCACAGATAATCTTGACTTCAACACTGTTGCTGTGTGACCTTGAGCAAACTGCTTCATTTCTCTGAGCCTCAGTTTCTTCAGCTATAAAATAGAATAATACCCATGTCATAGGTATTTTTCAATGATTATATAAATCGCTCTCTATAAAACTCCTAGCAACATCCCTGTCCTTCTTTAGCAAGAAGAAAAACATGGCAAGTGCTGCCTATTATTATAGTGGTAAACTCTGTACCAGGCACTGTTCTGAGAATACAGAGATCTGGCTTCAAGGAGCTGCAATCTAGTGGAGAAGAAAGATTTGGGCTGCAATGGACAGTGAGAAGGGGCATGGAAGTTAAGAAGACTAGTCTAGGCATGGAATTAAAGACTTCTGAGAGATGATGTCTTTTTTTTTTTCCTGTCATGCCCAAGGCACACAAGAGGAAGAAATCAAGGTAAGCGGCCATTGGTGTATGGTCATTGCAGGCCACTGCAACAGGGGCAGTTTCTCGTCGAGGGTCTGAACATCATCTAGGATCTGATATGACCTGGAGTGATGGCTGCAGAAGGATTTCCTTCATGCTCTGGGTTCCCTTCTCCAGGACCTGGGATCCAGTCATCTGGTGTTGGTCAAGACTCAAAATTGAGATACAATGCCCATATATATTAATACAACTCTAAACTTTTCTCCTCTGTCCTGTTAGATATGTTTTTTTTTTCCCTCTTCCCCTGCTTTCTAAATTCCATCCAGCCCCCAGACCTGCCATGTTATTCATACCCGCTAAAAGTAAGGGCAACTTGTGTGAAAATCCTTCATTTGTTATGAGACCTGAAGCTTCCCCTGAAATTCTTCTAGTTGCTTTGAACTTCTCCCTCCACCCAAGAACATAGCTGAGAAAATTGAAGCCAAAATGGAAATACCTATGAGCTCACAGCAGAACCTAGACTAAAAGCAGTTTCCTGATGTAGAGCCCTCTCCTGCTGCAACCCTCTGTTAGAACAGTAACTTTAAAAAAACACAAGACAGGGATCCTTAAGGAATCTTGGAAAGCTGAAAATGCATTTGGAATCCTTCCTGGAAGAGCTGGAAACAACCTTGCCAGGTGTGGGTTCTGGCCTTTTAATTCCACTGCTCTCCCCACTGAGACCCTAGTCAGCTCCGTTACTGACAAGCAGCAGTGAAGTGCTGGAGCACGTGACCAAATACTGCTGAGCCTCCCTGTTCTAAAGAGTGACATGGAGATACTAATACCTGCTGACAGGTCTGTTGTGATGATTCGCTATGATAATGTATGTAGAACACATGGTTAGTAGGCACTCAGCTGGTGGCAGGGCATGTCAAGGGTTTTAAGCAAAGTCACTCATTCCCCAGTAAAAAATGTTTGGCTGGCTGGCTAGCTGACTGCACGTGGCCCTGAGGCTACATGCAGCTTGAAGTCCTTAGCCCAGGGGTGTAGCCCTTGGGAATCTGCAGCCCAGGTTCCTCCCCACTTCCTGATCATCACAGCTCCTCCTGATCCTCTGTTCCACTCTCCAGCCCTGTAAAGTGACTTCTGGTTTCCAAACTCTCCGTTCTTGCTTTGAACCAGCACTTTATCAGAAGTGCTCACTGAGTCTCTCACCCCTCCCCCAACAGTGCACATTCTGAGACCCGCTAAGGCTCATCCTTCCTGGTTTAATCAGGTGTCACTACTGATACCCTCTCAGGAAGCTTCCCCGGATGGACCACTAAGCCCAGGCAGTGTCTGAGTCCTTCTGTAACACTTACGCTCTTGGGTGGAGCAGCTCACAGAGAATCATGACTCTCTCCTCCTTTATCATGTCTGCGTCCTCCAGAAGGGTTCAGTGCAGGCAAGAGTGCATCTGAGGAGCCTGTTCTCCATCCTCCCCCTCTCACCCCATCCAGGGTCTGGTGCAGAGTGGAAACTCAACAATAGTTGGAAACAAAATGGATCAGGATAACAGTAAGTGTATTGAAAGATAATGTCGCTACTATAGTGAGTGAAGTCGCTCAGTTGTGTCCGGCTTTTTGCGACCCCGTGGACTGTAGCCTACCAGGCTTCTCCGTCCATGGGATTCTCCAGGCAAGAATACTGGAGTGGGTTACCATTTCCTTCAGGCTTGTCTCATCGTTGAGACAAAAATTTACACAAACAACTTCATTTCCAGCCTTTCTAGAATAAAGCAGGATTTGAAATAAAATAGAATACAATGCAATAAAATAAACCTGCTACCAGTGCCTGGAAACAAGGGTACCACAGATAATGCTGCTTGTCCTTAGAAAACCCTAAAATCACACAGGATAGTCAATGTAAGGTGCTTGGAGCTGGAGTAGGGATGGGTTTAGGTAGGACTTCTCTGAACCAAGGGAGAAGGCAAAGAGAGAAAGCCACCCTCTAAATTACCATTGCTGAAAAGCCAAGCTTTCCTTTCCTAGTGCCTATAGAATTGTATTAGCATAAGCATTGTCATGTAATGAGTTGTCAGGCTGAAGATGTAATTATTGCAAAGCAGAGAAAATTTTCAAAAGTTGAGCTTTAATGGAAAAATGAGATGGGAGCTCTGGCGTTCAAGTATAAAACAAACTTTTTAATATTCATTCCTCCTTCACTCTTTGAAATTCACCTTCAGAGCTCCAAGGTGAACAGGGGGAAAAAAGTTCAATAATTTTCAAATCCTAATTATAATTCATCACAGGTGATTAAACAAGGCTGTGGATATTTGTTGCTCACCATTTTTTTTCTCCTTACAGTGGACATTTAATTTTAATTAAAAAGGGAGTTTTTTTTTTTTTAATGATGCCTGGTTACCTGTGCTTCTGTTTCTCTTTCCCTGCATAGAGACTCAATTCCTCCATCCTCCATTGCTACTAGATACAGAAAACTGCATACATATTAATGTCTTTTATTTCAATAGAGAGCCTATCAGTTTATCCACCTTCAGGGCCTCTATACTTCCTGAGGGAGCCTGTCCAAATTCCTCAGGCTGCCTTTCCTGGTCCCCAGAACTTAACCAGTACAGTGTCTTAAATTTCTGAGCTTCAGTTTCTTAACTAAAAAATGGGGATGATGATAATGAGATCTATTTTGCTACCCAAGGTAGGGACATCCTGGAAAAATGACATCATTTCTTCTACATGTACAGAAGGACTGATGCCCACTGTGACTTCAAGTAACCTATTAAATGCTCTCCAAAGGTTGGCTATCATTTCTGTTATTGATAATTATTTGTTCATTCATTCACTCAATAAACATATTGAATTCCTTTTGTGTACCAGGCACTCTGCTAATTTCTAGGGACTGAAACAGAAAAGAAAATGAACCATATGCCATTTTTTACCATGAGGACTGACCCAGTTTAAAGACAGGAACAGACAGGAGAACAAACAGTTTGGATTCCATTTGATCCTCACAGACACACTCTGAAGGTACAGAAGAGATGGGATTAGGAGTAAGTCTTGTGTAGCTTTGTAGCTCTGTGACCTTGGGAAAGTCTTTTAATATTTTGGGACTTGAAATTCATTGCATAAAAACACAAGGTCAATAGTATTGTTTCTACTAAGCTTTGAATACTGTATAACGATTATTTTCCTTGATTTTCTATCTTTTCTTCCATAAATTTCTTATGCTCCAATCATGCTTCCTAACCTTTATGTCTCTGAGTTCCCCTGCCTGGCCACTCTCCTCATGTATGTCAGTAATACCTGTGTGCTGTGCTGTGCTTAGTTTCTCAGTCATATCCAACTCTTTGCAACCCAGTGGACTGTAGCCTGCCAGGCTCCTCTGTCCACAGGAATTCTCCAGGCAAGAATACCGATAATCACCCTTCGAAAATTAGAACTGATGCCGTAACTCCTGTGAAGCCTTTTCACACCCCTCAGGAGACTTCAATTTGCTTGATACTATTCCAGTTATATTTCTCTGTTCTAGTCTTGATTTCAGCCCAGATCCCATAGCATAGAGTGAGTCATAGACTTGTTTGTCCCCCTCTCCCCCTGATAGTGTGCTTCCTGAAGACAGCATCCTAGTCAACCCTTTACTCAGTGGCTGCAAAAAGGTGATGGAGGGCCAGTTACTGGATGGATGAGGGGGTGTGTGTTCGGATTACTTGTAAGCAACAGAAATGGATTTTTGGCTACATGAAATGAAAAAGTAAATTTACTAAGAGGATACCAGGTCATTTAAAAATGTGGCAATGAGATGAAGGTTCAGGCTCATGGATAGATAGAAACTAGGGCAGAAGTAAGGATTTAAGAAGCAAGAACTAATGGATCACAGCCGGGGAAACCCACCCAACTTTCTTCCCATTACTGCTGCAAACCTCTCTAGATTTAAATGCTGAAAGAAAGTCTGATTGGATAGGGAGAGCAGAGCATCTCGAATGTCAGTCCTTCTGACTGCTTTTAAAGGGAAAAAGGTTGACCCCCCCACCCCAACCGGAGAAGAATTTCAGATGCTATTTCCAAAAGAAGGGGCTATGAGTCCTGTGAAGCCCTATATAACAAACGTGCACCACAGATTGAATGAATAAATGAGCGCCTAGAATTTCGTGACTTATTTGTTTCTGAATCCCAATGCTTGGCTCAGTGCCTATCAATAAGTGATCTTTATTCATATTTATTTTAAGATCTGCTCTGGAATTCTTTTTTTAAAAGAGACAGCCTTTATTCTCCTCTGCCACTGGAGAGACTGAACAGTCACACCCAGTCCCTTCTATATAGAGCCTTCTGGCAGACAGAAAGCCTTCTGGCAGACAGAAAGGCTTGATCTAATCACTCCGACCAGCTTCGCAATTATCAGTCTTCTTGTTTAATGAATCAACTGAGAGCCATCCACATCAGCTGTTAAGATGCCCCAGAACAGTCATCCCGGATGGACAGGTACCGCTGAAGTGCTCTTATTCTGTTGTCCTTTAATAGTGCAAATTTACAGTTGTATCTTTTGCCACTTCCTATTTTGTATCGGTTTCTGAAGCTTCATTCTCCATTAAGATCAAGTTTACCCAAGAGGCTCTAAGTAGAGCAAACTCAAATCAGACGTTTTTGGATGGAACCCAAAGCCCCTGATAATTCACAGGTGAAGAGGATTAATTTCATTACCATGCTCCTGACACACCCCTTTCAGAGTGGTTTAACACTGCTGTTTAGTAAATGTTATTCGCCTCCTGCTTCTGGTACCAGCCACATTTGCATATTCATCAGAAGTGTATGCACAGTATTAAACCCGGCAGTTACTGCACTCCTCATTCCGGATTCTCTCTGTGAATGCTGATACCTTTTTCTCTGGCTGGAGCTATAATTTTCTCAAGGTCAGCCCTTGCTGGCATCTCCCCAGGGAATTGGGAGCCTCCACTGCCCTGAACAAGCCATGTGCTGCTATTTTCTGCACACTTACCTCGGGTCTGATAGAAAGGGCTGTACACAGGATGCATGTGGGTGAGGTGAGCACCAGAAGTGGACACACAAGAGCTGGTTCTAGATTTGACTCCAGCATCTGCCTTGATGCTAGTTGTTTTCACACACTGAGCTTTCACATCCTCGTTTGTGAATAAGACAAAGTTCCCCTTGCTGTCATGTTGACCATTGAAGATTATGCTTGTGAAGGCTGTTTGTCAGCTCTGAAGCTATAAGGAAAATTAGCAAGCTTTTAAATAATTATTCATTTATTTATTTTATTTTTGACTGTGCTGGGTCCTTGTTGCTGCATGGCTTTTCTCTAGTTGCGGTGAGCAGGGGCCACTCTTCATGGCAGGGTGTGGGATTCTCACTGCGGCGGCTTCTCTTGTTGTGGAGCACAGGCTTTAGGGCATGCAGGCTTCAGAAGCTGTGGTTCCTGGGCTCCAGAGCAAAGGGTTAATAGTTGTGGCACATGGGCTCAGCTGCTCCGTAGCATGTGGGATTCTCCTGGAACAGGGATTGAATCCGTGTCTCCTGCATTGGCAGGTGGATTCTTTACCACTGAGCCGGCAGGGAAACTCCAGTACCAAGTTTTTGTATTTGATTCTTGTTCATTTACACAGAAAAATAAGGAGATGAAGCCCATGCTAATCCATCCCATGGAGGGATGGGAACAAGTTACAGACAGATTCCTGGCTATCCCAGTTGTGACCTAAGACATAATTGCCTAGTAGATAAGAGCCTTCCCCAGTGTATCCCGTCTAAAGTACCAAACCACAGCATCACAGAATACAGCAATAACACATTGCTTTTAGCCACTAAGTTTTATGGTAACTTGTGATACTTCAGTAGATCACTGCAACATAGCCAGATGTACACATGAAGTCATGCTCACCAGGGTCCATGCTTCTGCATAAATCCTATTCCAACCTTGTGATAACTTGAGAATTTAATGTCCTTCATGTTGGTAAGAGGTATAAGAGCAGTGTCACTGGTCTTTACCTGTTTCCATTGCCATTTTTCACTTAGATTTGAAACCTCACTTGAAATGTTCTGTCTGTTGTATCTTGGTGTCTTAGGCAAATCTTTCCAAACAATATCTAGTTACAAAAATAAACACAGTTCTTAATAATAAAATGAATTTCCATAGAGAATATAAAACAGACTAAGGGACAAAGTTACTGCATGATGTTGTAGCCAGACAGGTCAGGGTATTCTCTGAGAAGGTGAGGTCTGAGCAAAACAGTGAAAGATGTAAAGAAGGCAATGCTTCCTGAGTTGAAATATTTTTTCTGTCCTCTGACCTCATACTGTCTGTTGTACACCTAGTGGAACATCCACTACAGCCAGCCTGTTCCCAGAGTTACTTATTTCTGTTCCTGTCTTCCCAGCAGGATTGTGAGGGTCTGGAGGGCAGGCATTATCTTATTTATTCCCACATTCTTCTATGACCTTGCATCTAACAAGTGTTCAGTAAATGAGTGCTAAATAAAATGCAAATCAAGTTGATCATGGATCAGAGACCCTATCTCACAGAGATATTTACCCAGAAACTGACATACAGTTAACTATTAGATGGGAAAGGGCTACCTCTGTAGCCGTGTTTAAAGTGTTCATTTCAAAGAGAAGATGCTGTGCTATAGCCTGATTTCCAGTGGAGAGGCCTTCATAGACTATATGGACACTTTTTCTTGACTCCACTTTTGCAAGCTCCACTTTTTACCACGGTGTGTATTTGCCTGAAGATTCATTTCAGTGTTGTCCAAATCCAATAGATTTCCCATGATCCTTACAAACAAAAGAATTTGGCTACTCATTCATTCCCTTGTCCTATTTGCAATTATTTGTTTTCTTATTCATAGCATTAAATCTCAGCCTATTTATAGATAACTTCTCTCTTCAATTAATATCACTGAACACTGATGTTTTCTAAACATGTACAGTTTAATTCCTAAAGCAATATCTTGATGGATGGCTGTGGGTACCATATCCATGATTTGCATTTTCATCTAAAGATCTTCAGTCAGCCATACCTTGTAGGCCAATATATTTCATGATATATTGGTGAGTCATTCAATCAATTTAGTGGGTTATGACCAGAATTTTATTTAAATTAAATTGAATAGTAGAAGATATCATAGTATATAAAATTTAAAGTTATGCTTTCTTGATCTTTGTGTTCATGAGTGTGGGGGTATGTATGTGTGTGAATACATATGTATGTTTGTACTGGGTCACAGTCAAAAACGTTTAAGCATTTCTCTAATAACATCCTCTACTAGTCATTTTTTCCTTTATGACACCTTCAGTTTCACATGTAAATGTTAACTTTCTATGATGACCAATATGACTTAACGTGGCCAAAATTAACTCTTTACCATGTCTTTTAATCTATTCTTCCTTTCACCTTCCCTATTTTCAAGGGTTATTGTCTACCTAGTTATATAAAGTAGATGTCACAACATCTTTTAAATTCAGCCTCGAAAATATAACCAAAATGTATCCCTTTCCATCATTTCCCAAAGCCAATGCCTTGGCTTAGATCCTAACTCTTGACTGATCACCACATTACCCCATATTAGGTCTTATTCATTTGAGCTCAGCTTCCCTGATAGCTCAGTTGGTAAAGAATCTGTCTCCAAGGCAGGAGACCCCACTTTGATTCCTGGGTCAGGAAGATGCGCTGCAGAAGGGATAGGCTACCCACTCCAGTATTCTTGGGCTTCCCTTGTGGCTCAGCTGTTGAAGAATATGCCTGCAATGTGGGAGACCTGGGTTCAATCCCTGGGTTGGGAAGATCCCCTGGAGAAGGCCAGTATTCTGGCCTGGAGAATTTCATGGACTGTATAATCCATGGGGTTGCGAAGCGTCAGACATGACTCAGCGACTTTCACTTCATTCGAGCTCAGTTTAAATTTCATTCAGCTGTTTGAATGAGCCTTGTCAATGTAAAAATTTAGTTGGACCACACACATATCTATTTCCTGTTTCTCCAGTGATCTCATTAAAATTAAAATAAAAGAGTAACAAAAAAGGGAGGACATGATAAACAATAAATGAGGCATGTAAGTGGATTTAAGAAAGTTGGAAAGCAGCTGGACGATAGGTCCCCAAACAAGCAGTCCAGTTACAACTTAGGGGGATGGCTTGAGCTGGCAAAGACGCCATTGGCTAGGTAAAACAATGGAGAGTGCAGGATTCAGATTTGTCAGGCAGGACAGAGGGAAAAAAGAATTGCTGGACAGCTAACACATTTCCTTCTCTCCCTCCTCTTTTTTGCAGCATGTAATCATGGAAAAAGCAAGAGAGATCCAGAAAAACATCTATTTCTGCTTTATGACTATGCCAAAGCCTTTGACTGTGTGGATCACAATACCCTGTGGACAATTCTGAAAGAGATTGTAATACTAGACCACCTGATCTGCCTCTTGAGAAATCTATATGCAGGTCAGGAAGCAACAGTTAGAACTGGACATGGAACAATAGACTGGTTCCAAATAGGAAAAGGAGTACGTCCAGGCTGTATATTGTCACCCTGCTTATTTAACTTCTATGCAGAGTACATCATGAGAAACGCTGGGCTGGAAGAAACCCAAGCTGGAATCAAGATTGCCGGGAGAAATACCAATAACCTCAGATATGCAGATGACACCACCCTTATGGCAGAAAGTGAAGAGGAACTCAAAAGCCTCTTGATGAAAGTGAAAGTGGAGAGTGAAAAAGTTGGCTTAAAGCTCAACATTCAGAAAACGAAGATCATGGCATCAGGTCCCATCACTTTATGGGAAATAGATGGGGAAACAGTGGAAACAGTGTCAGACTTTATTTTTTGGGGCTCCAAAATCACTGCAGATGGTTTGACTGCAGCCATGAAATTAAAAGACGCTTACTCCTTGGAAGGAAAGTTATGACCAACCTGGATAGCATATTCAAAAGCAGAGACATTACTTTGCCAACAAAGGTTCATCTAGTCAAGGCTATGGTTTTTCCTGTGGTCACCTATGGATGTGAGAGTTGGACTGTGAAAAAGGCTGAGCGCTGAAGAATTGATGCCTTTGAACTGTGGTGTTGGAGAAGACTCTTGAGAGTCTCTTGGACTGCGTGGAGATCCAACCAGTCCATTCTGAAGGAGATCAGCCCTGGGATTTCTTTGGAAGGAATGATGCTAAAGCTGAAACTCCAGTACTTTGGCCACCTCATGTGAAGAGTTGACTAATTGGTAAAGACTCTGATGCTGGGAGGGATTGGGGGCAGGAGGAGAAGGGGGCAACAGAGGATGAGATGGCTGGATGGCATCACTGACTCGATGGACGTGAGTCTGGGTGAACTCTGGGAGTTGGTGATGGACAGGGAGGCCTGGCATGCTGTGATTCATGGGGTCGCAAAGAGTTGTAGACGACTGAGCGACTGAACTGAACTGAACTGAATACCCTAATACCTGGAGAAAAAGTCTCCACACTCTAGACCCTCTCTACTGAGAAATGAATTTAAAAAAACGTGTATGTGTATTCACACATACATATATATAATATAAATAATTTATATGAAGGAACCTCTATACACACAAAAATTGAGTATACATATATATACGTTTATAATTTATTTTATTCATATATATAATCTAACTCTCTGGTTAAATTTATTCATCTGAAAAGTAAGGTCACCTCCAGCTGTGACAATCTATGATTTTGTCTCCTATGTGCAAATTTATATCTGTCTCATCATTAAACCAACTTGCTGAGTAGATATTTAAAAAAAAAAAAAAGGGCAGGGCAGGGGGGAGATGGATTGCCTCCTTGGGCTTAGGCTTCATTACTAGTAGAATCTTGAAGGTATTTCCAATCAAGCATTTGAATCCTCAGACCTAACGGCTTGATATGATAGGGGAGAAAACACACACTTAGAAAAGACTTATTTTCCTTTTAATAAACAATACTATTACATTAACCACTATTTATTAAATGCTTGTGATATGCCAGGTATCTGGCTAAATACTTACAGATGCAATCACACTGGGTATTCAAACAATTTATCAAAGTGGACATTATTGTTCCCATTACATAGAAGGGGAAACTATGTCTTAATGAAGGGACGCATTCATAGTCTTCCAGAACTAACCAAGTTGCACAGGCAAGTTTCTTTGTCAAGTCTCCAAACTCCAAAACATGTGCTCTGCATTCTGCTACCTAGTGGTTAAGTTATTCTATTAGCTTCAAATCAGTTCCCTCTTGCTTCAGTTTCCTTATCTGTCCAATGGGAGAAATTCCTGACTTCTATTGCCCTTTTAAGACACTGAACTTAATGCTGCCTTGATAAAACTATGTGTCTTAAAGATGCAAATTGTAAATATAAATTACAATCTGAATGCCTTTGAGTACATAGTTCTGCTAACTGCTAAGTCACTTCAGTCGTGTCTGACTCTGTGCGACCCCACAGACGGCAGCCCACCAGGCTTCCCCGTCCCTGGGATTCTCCAGGCAAGAACACTGGAGTGGGTTGCCATTTCCTTCTCCAATGCATGAAAGTGAAAAGTGAAAGTGAAGTCGCCCAGTCGTGTCCGACTCTTAGCGACCCCTTGGACTGCAGCCCACCAGGCTCCTCCGTCCATGGGATTTTCCAGGCAAGAGTACTGGAGTGGGGTGCCATTGCCTTCTGCAGAGCACACAGTTCAGTAGAGCCCTGTTTCCTGCAACCTTACACTAAGCCTATTTATATCTCTCATTCGCTACTTAGAGGAGCCTATAGGCATTTGTGTGCTTCCCAGGTTGCAGAGTGGTAAAGAACCTGCCTGCCAATTCAGGAGACACAAGAGACACAGGTTCGATCCCTGGGTCAGAAAGATCCCCTGGAGTAGAAAATGGCAACCTGCTCTAGTATTCTTGCCTGAAAAATTCCATGGACAGAGGAGCCTGGTAGGCTGCAGTCCATGGGTCACAAAGAGTCAGACATGACTGAGCACACACACAGGAGCACACACACAACAGCACAGCAGGAGGCGTCTGTAACAGTCCCTGGACTAGAAGCTTACAAAACAATAAATACACTCTAAAGAGCAAAGTTTTAAAGTTTATTGAGCTTCCCTGGTGGCTTGGCAGTAAAGAATCATCTGCAAATGCAGGAGACACAGGTTCAGTCCCTCGGTTGGGAAGATTCCCTAAAGAAGAAAATGGCAACCCACACCAGTATTCTTGCCTGGGAAATCCATGAACGGAGGAGCCTGGAGGGTTACAGTCCATGGGTCGCAAAGAGTCTTACATGACTTAGCAACTAAACAGCATCAACAACAGTTCGTTAGAAAATGTTTTTGCATTCATTTCCTTTTTCTTGCCATTGGCCTAAAGAAATGGATTCTAGTTTCCTCCTCTAGAAATTCAGGGTAGTCACTAGGCCTTTTTGTGAACATTAAATATACAAAATTCTAAGGCAGAAGAAATGTAAAGTGCTATTTTAACAACATATTTTGCAAAAGTTTGAGCATTATGTCAAAAAATAAACTTGGAAACACAGGCCCCACCAGGTTTTTACACTCCAGATGTTAAAACATCTTGTCTAGCCATTTCTGCACACATCTCAAACTTAAGATCAGTTTGTTTGAAATTGCTTTATTTTAAAAATAATGTAGTCTGGACAAACAGAATTCTTCTGGAAGAAGCAAATTTAGTGCTCTTTATAAGTGGTGGCATGAATGAGGCACCCCTTGGGTATCCAGGAAGTGCTGGGCACTGGGCTGATTCCTGCTCTGCTGTGTTCCCCTATAAAGGGCTCCCTGTGTGTCCAAAGCTCCTGATTCTCAGCCCTTTATTCACTCATAGAACTTTGTCACCAGTGACCTGCTCTTCCTCTTGGACTGAGCACTCTTGAGCTTACAGGTTTGCTAATTATCTTTCATTGTGAGCACACAGTAGGCTTGGAAGTCACCCCTGTTAAATTCATGTTTTTGTTTTTTTTTTTTAAGCCACAGAGTTTGTGGTGTTTTGTTACAGTGGCCCTAGGGAACTAATACAATATTCCCTCACCCTCTATTAGGCTGTATATTTCATGAAAACAGGGATTAGTACCTAGCAGGGTACTTAGATGATAGGATTCAAAACCCTTCGTTGAATCAGTGAATAAAAACATGAGTGATCTGGGAGCGATAAATTAGGATTTGGGATTAACATATATACATTAGTATATATAACAGATAGTCAACAAGGACCTACTGTTTACCACAGGGAACTCTACATTCTGTAATAATCTATATGGGAAAAGAATCTGAAAAAGAATAGATGTATGAATAGATAGGGCTTCCCTTGTGGCTCAGCTGGCAAAGAATCCACCTGCAATGTGGGAGACCTGGGTATAATCCCTGGGTTGGGAAGATCCCATGAAGAAGGGAAAAGCTACCCACTCCAATATCCTGGCCTTGAGAATTCCATAGACTGTATAGTCCATGGGGTCGCAAAGAGTCGGACATGACCAAAGGACTTTCGCTTTTACTTTCACTTTCATAGCTCCAAAACTTTGGCCACGTGATACGAAGGTCTGACTCAGAAAAGACCCTGATGCTGGAAAAGATTGAAAGCAAAAGGAGAAGGGGGCTGCAGAGGATGAGATGGTTAGACAGTATCACAGACTCAATGGACATAAACTTGAGCAAACTCCAGGAGATAGTGGAGGATAAGGAAGCCTGGTGTGCTGTAGTCCACAGGGTTGCAGAGTCAGGCACAACTTAGTGACTAAAGAAGACGTAGGTATAACTGAATCACTTTGCTGCACACTAAAACTAACACAGCATTGTAAAGACACTACACTCTAATAAAAAATAAAAATTAAATTTAAAAAAGAGAAAGACACAACAACAAAAACTACCAAAAAACAAAAAAAAACCCCACCAACAGTCTGTTTGTGTGCCCCATACTAGGCTGACAGTGGCTTGAGGGCAAGGTTCCTACCTATTGCACCCACACGCCCATTCTCATTCCTGCCTGTGACACAGCAGTCAACTCAACAAACGGTGCATTTGTCAAGACAAATGATCTGGAAAGAGTTGACATAGTCATGGTTAAACATGTTTCCAATGTGCAGTGTCTTTTAAATGAAAAGTGGACGGTGTGTGTTGAGGACACAGGAGTTAGGACGTTTCACTTTTCCTTATCTGACTGGAAACTCCCAGCATGCAGCTATGGGTAAAGAAAGTTCAGTTGTGACTGAAAAGAAGCTCAAAGACACGCATGAATTTTATTCACATTCCCTTTCAGAACTGCATCTCTGATGCAAAGACCCCGCGCCTCCTAATGCTCTGAAAACTCCTACCCATGAGGCACTGGGAGCTGGGAGCTGGGAGAGGGTGGAGGCCTGGAGCCTCCCTCAGCAGCTGCCCTGGGACCTGCCGGATGCACTGGCCCAACGTGCAGAAGCCGCTTCCCATAATGCACTTTGGCTTCTGCACTCCATGGATTAGCCAGGGCCGATTAAGTAACCAATTTATGTTCTCAGAGCTGTTTAAATGCATGCTGTGTCTGCATGATAGATGGCTCTGGCCGCCTCTGAACCATCCTTCCTTCCCTGGGATTTTTTTTTCTCCCTCAAAAATAAAAATAAAAAGGAGTCTAAAAGAATACTGCAAGAGAAACAGGAAATTCACATTTTTTTCTCAGCTAATTCTAATGAAGTCTTCTAACCCAGATGGCATGAATAATTTTACCTATTTGAGGGCTGACAGAGATGTGGGTCATAGGAAGATGGGGCAGCACAGCAGAACACACACCTGGGGCCTTGGAGCCAGTGAGGCTTGGGTCCAAATTCCAGATGGGCAGCTATTAGTGCTTTTGTCTTGGGCAAGCTGTCCCCACCTCTCTGTTCTTCATCTTAAAAAAAAAGGGGGGGAGGGCGCGGATATAGCATACTTTCAGGTTGATGTGACGTTTCAGTTTAGTTCAGTTCAGTTGCTCAGTCGTGTCCGACTCTTTGCGACCCCATGAATCACAGCACGCCAGGCCTCCCTGTCCATCACCAACTCCCCGAGTTCACTGAGACTCACGTCCATCCAGTCAGTGATGCCATCCAGCCATCTTATCCTCTGTCGTCCCCTTTTCCTCCTGCCCCCAATCCCTCCCAGCATCAGAGTGTTTTCCAATGAGTCAGCTCTTTGTATCAGGTAGCCAAAGTATTGGAGTTTCAGCTTCAGCATCAGTCCTTCCAGTGAACACCCAGGACTGATCTCCTTGCAGTCCAAGGGACTCTCAAGGGTCTTCTCCAACACCACAGTTCAAAAGCATCAATTCGTTGGCACTCAGCTTTCTTCACAGTCCAACTCTCACATCCATACATGACCACTGGATGTGATGTTTATAAGTACATATACAAAACCAGCACATGAGCAGTTCTTGTCTGGAGTCACAAGCTCAGATGTGCACAGGGGCCTGGCAGGTAGCAGAAAGATGAGGCACCAGCCAGGTGGGACCTGTAATGAACTGGCAAGCACACTCCTGTCTAAAGGGGCAGCTGCTACAGAGCTACAACCAGCTGGGGGGTGCTCATGTGGAAACAAGGCCCCATGCCAATACCTCCCACTTTTCAAGAGAAGCAAGAACTACATTTTTTTTTTTTTTAATGTGCAATCTCTTCAGCTTTACATGTTGACAACAAATTTTTAAAAAATACTGATAAGATCAAACACATCATCTGTGAATAGAATCTGGCTTGAGTTCTATCCGTTATCAGTTTGTGCTCTAAGCAACAAATGTGCTAAATGGTCATGATTATTATAACTTCGGGGAAGCTTTTAGAAACAGAAATTATCATACTGTCTTAAAGAAATGCTTTCAGGTTGAAGCATCATTTAATAATAGTAGCCTATGATGAAGTTTTTGCTGCCTTGCAGTGAAACAACAAAAAAGGAGTTTACCCCACCTCCTTACCGAAGGCTAAATTTACTCCAATATTTTTAAAGATCTTGTGTGTGTGTGTGACAATCTTCTTTCTTTATGATATGATGATGGTAGTTAAAAAGCTTCAGTTGCTTTCATGTCCACAGAGGAAAAATTATATGTTGACAACACTATTTTGGGCTCCCTGCTCCATTTAAATTTAGGTTTACTGTTTTGTTTTTTAACTTGCTAGGATTAGCAATCACTGGGTTGGGGCATTTCAACTAATGTGAATTTTGTGACATGAGTTGTGTCCATAGCAGGTATAATAAAGTCTATTGATTGCTCCTCATTATCCCCTTCACTCTTTAGCAAGAGCATATCCCACCACGTACATGAGCATCAAGAATGAAGGCTTCATTTTACAGCCTTCTTGCAGCAATGTGGCCACGTGACTAACTTCTGACTGACAGTACACAGCACAGAAATATATTGAAATGATTTCTTGAAACATTCCACAAAAACTAACTAAGCACGCACCCTCTGCCTTTTCTTCCCTTCTTTTTCCGTCCTGCTACTTGGAATGTAGATGTAGTGGTTGGAGAGCCATCTTGGTAGCAGAACTTCCAGGAAGATGAAAAGAGCCTGGATCCCATAGGACTTCTAGAGTGAAACTGCCAAACTGGGCCCATGGATTGTTGACTTCAGACTTTTCTATGAGAGTTTTCTATCTTGTTTAAACCAGTATTACTGTGGGTCTCTGTCACTTACAGCTGTACCTAATCCCTACTGGTGCTACCAAATACTTGTTTGTTTGTTTTTTTTTTAATTTCTCATTTTAATCAATAAAAGAGAAAACTGACTCAAAATTGTTCTTTGAGGATATTTTTGGCTTTAAATATAATTTCCAAGTAATTCCTAGTGGTGTTGCAAACACATTTCAGTTGCAAGCTTTAGCAACTGAAAAGCCTCTGGCGGGGTCTACAATCGAAGCACACTGACTTCAGGTTATCTGCAAGGCTAGTATTAGTATGTAGATGCACCCCAAATTGCCTACAAGTACCGATGAACGGACCAGTCTATTCTGAGACTGTAAGAACTCACCAGTCATCTCCAACAACCCAAATAATTTGAGATGACATATCACGTTCCTACAGGCAATTCACAATGAAAGACCATCGTCACCGCTGATTTTGGTGGGCATCTCTTAGTACTGAAACGGTACCATAAATTCCCACTGAAATGGGTCGCCATAAATATCCACAGGTGATGTGTAATGATGCTTATTTCTACTACCTTGAAGTGATGATGGGAAGCAGAGTGTGAGTTCCTTGAGGGCTTTCCTTGCTCAGTGTGTTTGCCCCACTCTCTGTTCACTCACCATTTCCTGGACACCCTGACACTCTCTTTGATCCTCAAGTATGTCAAGCCCATTCCTGCTTTTGGGCTATTACATCAGTTGTTTCTTCTTTATGGAAGACTCCTTTCTAATACCTTCCTGAGGAGGGTTGTTTCTCATGGTTCAGATCTCAAGTGTTACCTCTACAGAGAAGCCTTTCCTTGATCTATGAATTTTGAATCTTTGCCCCAATCACTCTCAAGGACACTTAATGTCACCTGAAATTATGTATTAGTACTCTGTGTATTGGCAGCCCCTATTCTGCTCAGAATAAGGGCAGGGGCCTTGTAAGGTTTATTCACCTGGTTTTTCCACAACATGGCTTGGCATAGAGTAAGCACATAATAAACAGTCAATGAATGACTATTGACCATGGTGCAATTATCATAGGTAATCTGTGAGATTCTACAAGAAATCTATCATGTTGTATAAATACTTATAGGAGATCCATAATGGCAGTGCAGGCATTATAGACCATCTGTGAGCTTCAGGAGGTCACCTTCTCTGAGACTACAAAGCTTTTCAGATGGTTTTTAAAGGGACAAAACACCCTATAGGCAACCTATGAGAGACCTCCTATTCCAGTGTTATGAAATGAGGCTACATGTTATTTAGAATTGCTCAGTAGAGAAAGGTAAGGTACTTTGCAGGCTGCCACAGAAGGAGAAGCAGGAGTAAAAGAATGCCAGCAAGAGAAGGACCTGAAGCCTTAGGACCCAGGCATAGGTAGGACTGGAATGTCAGCTGGGCTCTGAGCAAGGTAGAAGAGTAGAGTTGGTGCAGGATCAGACCATGGAAGACTCTGGGAGTATGGAAAGGAAGTGGTATAGAAGTTAAAACTTCAGCTCTTCTTCCTGGCATCAGATTCTCGCCTATAAAATGAGCTGGCTGGGCTATATGTAGGATGCTAACCAGCCAGGGGACCATTATTCTCTCACTGTGTACAGTAGTGGGTGTTCTTGGTGCCCTGCCCAGATGCCCTTTACTGGGCTGGTGCACATACCTCCCAGCTGCTGAGTGTTGGCTGCTATTGACTCACAGCTGCTCCCTTTCCCCCTAGAATAGCTGTCTGCTGGGGAGAGCCACCAGGCTGGGAGGTTGTTTGTCATCACCACCCCTACTGGCCACAGCCAATGCCTGACAGCCAGCATACAAGAGGTCAGTCCCCTGGCCTCCATTCATGCTCCAACATGCAGCCAGTCCTCAGTCGAGCCCACATCCTTGCTTAGCTGTCTCCCCCTTCTCCAGCCTGTGCTCTTCTCTCCCCTTCTCCTGGGAGCCTTCCTTCAGTAGATTGCTTCTCCAAGAATCCTTGTCTCAAACTTGACTTCTACAGAATCCAAACTAAGACCAGTTGCTAGATACACGCCACTAAATGGATCACAATATCTTTACCCTTGAAACTCAGTCTTAAAAGTATTACCATGGCAGATCAAGCAACACTTCCAGTCCATGACTATTGGCATTGGAGAGAAACCAGCCCTGAGCTAGAACATTGCTAAGGTCCCTTCCTTTGGTGATGTTTTATAAAAGGTGACACTTCAAAGGAGACTTGAGCTTGCATTGTGATATGAGGTGAGGAAGCAGAGAGTGAAGAGTTCCTTGTGTTGGAGAAATATCCAAGTCTAGTTTTCCCAAGACTCACCTTCTGCACTCTATTCAGGATGGTCCTCTGCCATGACCAGTTACTGGGTTCCATTCTCCCAGTACAAAACTGGGCACTCAGGACATGCTGTCTAAGTATCTGGGAATTTCCACATCAACCCAACTTCGCATTTTACCTGCAAAAGCACTTCCTGCTGATTAGACCCAAGGGGGTAAGAGTGTGGTGCACAGCAGGACCAACTGAAGGACTTCTTCATAGGAACAGAGGACACCAGGAAGGAAACCATTCTGGGGAAAAGGAAAGAAAAAACCCATCTACACTGCAAGACTCACTGAAACGGGAAAGAGCACCATGCTTGAGGAGTAGCAGACTAGTAAGGAGGGTTTCCCTCAGGGCTGGCTGGGGAATGTTTCAGTAAAGGAGAGGCAGGGAAGGAGCCCCTCGGGTTCTGGCACTTTGCTTTCTCCCATGAGAGGAGCTGGGGTCTAAAGCAATACAGCTGTCACTGGGGTGGGGGGGCTTGGACGGTGCTGGCTTCTGGGGTGGGACCAATTGATGGAGATGGCAGAGATCTGGTAGCAGAAGAGTCCCAGGCTGCCTTTCTTAAACTACATCTTCTGGAATTTGGGCTTCCCTGCTGGCTCAGACGGTAAAGACTTTGCTGCAAGTTAGAAGACCCAGGTTTGATCCCTGGGTCAGGAAGATCCCCTAGAGAAGTTACTGGCTACCCATGCCAGTATTCTTGCCTGGAGAATTCCAAGGACAGAGGATCCTGGTAGGCTACAGTCCATGGGTCATTATTATATGAATAATAACATTATTATTTTAAATTGTGAGATTGATATGTGTGTGTGTGTGTGTGTGTGTGTGTTAAACTGGATAGGCAGCTGAGTGGAGTGATAAAGTTTAGATTGTGGGGACTTCCCTGGTGGTCCAGTGGTTAAGAATCTGCCTTCCAACACAGGAGTTGTGGGTTCGATCCCTGGTTGGGGAACTAAGATCCTACACGCTGTGGGGCATCTAAGCCCATGCACCACAACTATAAAGCCCATGTGTCACAACTGGAGAGCTGGCACCCCACAGTGAAAGACCCCACATGTCACAGTGAAGACCCCACACACCACAGCTAAGACACAATGCAGCGAAATAAATAAATAACATATTTTTAAAGAGTTTAGAATCTGGAGGCAGACTGCAGTGCAACCCTGGCTCTACAACAACTGTTATGACCTTGAGCAAAAAATTTCACTGCTCTATGCCATAGTTCCATTATATTTAAAATGAGGATAATAACATGAGTTGTTATGGGAACTAAATACATTAATGTTGGTAAAGACACATACAGTGGGCTCTGTTATTTTCTAAACAAACAACATGTTCATCTTGTCAAGTGTAATTGAGAAAAAAATGGGTTAAACTGATTTATTTAATGTAGGACTCCGCAGAACCTAAAGTGTTAATATCCTGTAGAATAGGAATATGATATATTCATATTCCAGAGCCTTTTTTTTTTATAGAACAGGACAAGCATCTCTGTAACAGTTAGCAAAACACTGGTGGAAAGAGACAGTGCTATGAAGTGAGGAATAAAGGAGTGAAGTCACTTTTCTTGAGTACCTGCTCTGTGCAGAGCTGTGTTGGGAACATCCTTTATCTTACCCTCTGTCATCTAACTACAACCTTATGGGGCTAGTAAGCCCCTTCCCCAGTTTTATAGATAAAGAATCAGAGAGTCAAACAGATGGGGTAACCTGGCCAAAATCTCAGGAGGAATAATCCCGATTTTATTAGATGGCCAAGCTTCCTGCTTGGAAAATGGAGGTAAGGGAGCATTTCAAGGGGAGAGGGGAACAGAGCTGGGTCCAGAGCAACGTGGGTTCAGATTGAGGCCTGAGAATTAGTGAGCTCCACCCTGAGACAGAACAGGGGAAGAATTCCACCAGACATCATCCCAGCAAGAGAGGATCAAGCTGGTGACAAGGACAATGGCTGGAGAGCTAGAATCCTTGTGTTCCCTTCACTTGTGACTTAGTTACTATCTGTCTGCCTCTAAGAGGGACCAGGAGTCATTCATTTAAAAGTAGATTTGTGGACTTGTCTTCAAGGTTATTAATAAAGGAGATGCTGGGAATGTTTCTCTGACCTTTGCTATGAGAGAGAGACAGTGAGCCAGGGTGGGGCTGTACAAAGGTGATGCTTGACCTGGAAAGAGGCTAAGCTTTTCACACAAGGCCTTTCGGTTCTCCAGTAGATGGTGAGTTTGCATGTCCCAATCCACCCTCTTATACAGATAGACATGTGGTGGGGAGGGAAGGATCTCTTCACTCAACCAATATTTGTAGAATCAAACAAGAAAGACAAGTCCCTACCCTCCAGGTTTATTTCCAGGACTCCAAAGGACATGCTAACTTTGTATAAGGTTAATGTTACAAACTTCTAATTCAGCAAAATAACTGATTTGTTTTTAACTAGGCTACTCTCAACTTCAATGTTAGAACCTCCCTTTTCTCCTCCCAGAATTTCTTACGGAGAGGTCAAGAAGAGGCTTTGGGTCAGGCAGGTCTGAAAGAAGATCCAAGTTCTGCCACAAGCAGGGTGGTCTTGTTACATCCTCTGACCTGAGTCCCAGTTTCCTCATTTGTAAAATGAAGCTAAAGCTTCTTAGGTTTGTCCTGGGGGGGAAATGCAGAACCTCACACCTGAGGACACCCAGCAGGTGTCCCTGCCTCCCTCTTAGCCCTGTAGCGGTGGTGATGAGTAAAGGGACCCCATCTGAGGGGACAGAGCCAGACAGGATGGGAGGAGAGGGCCGCCCCAGCATCGCCCCAGGCTCCAGGTCTAGAAGAGGGGAGGGGCAGCCCGGCAGACACACCTGCTCCCCCAAGTCAGCAGCAACAGAGAAGGCAGGGCTTTTGCTTGCATGGCCTTCTGCTCTAGATTGTTGCTTCCTCCTGACAAGACAATGGACAGACTGTCCTGATTTCTCATACCCACCTTCTGTCTGGGGTTCAAAGCTTGGTTTTGTCTGTATGTTTGTGTATAGGACAGAGAATGAGCTTGTGTGTGTGTGGAAGAGAGAGTGCATTTATGTGTGTGTGTGTGTGTGTATGAGAGACTGTGTGTGTATGTGTTAAAGGGGTATGTGGATTGGCCTGAAAAACATAAAAGGCCTGTCTTTGCCTCAACAATATTATCGCTCTTGAGAGGGAACGACAAGCTAGTCTCTTCACTGAAGAGTGCTTCCTCTTCCTATTATTCCTTTTATTTTTTTAAAAAATTAATTAATTTATTTTAATTGGAGGCCAATTACTTTACAATATTATGGTGGTTTTTGGCATACATAGATTTGAATCAGCCATGGGTGCACATGTGTCCCCCCATCCTGAACCACCCCCCCCCCCCCCCCCCCCCCCCCCC
>NW_011494941.1:2354218-2367840 GCF_000754665.1 Bison bison bison
GCTTTGAGTGCCCTGCTTCATGCATCGAACTTGGACTGGTCATCTATTTCACATATGGTAATATACATGTTTCAATGCTATTCTCTCAAATAATCCTATTGAACTTGGACTGGTCATCTATTTTACATATGGTAATATACATGTTTCAGTGCTATTCTCTCAAATCATCCTATTGAACTTGGACTGGTCATCTATTTCACATATGGTAATATACATGTTTCAATGCTATTCTCTCAAATAATCCTATTGAACTTGGACTGGTCATCTATTTTACATATGGTAATATACATGTTTCAATGCTATTCTCTCAAATCATCCTACTGAACTTGGACTGGTCATCTATTTTACATATGGTAATATACATGTTTCAATGCTATTCTCTCAAATTATCTCACCCTTGCCTTCTCCCACAGAGTCCAAAAGTCTGTTCTTTACATCTGTTTCTCTTTTGTTGTCCTGCATATAGGATTGTCGTTACCGTCTTTCTAAATTCCATATATATGCGCTAATATACTGTATTGGTGTTTCTCTTTACGACTTACTTCACTCTGTATAATAGGCTCCAGTTTCATCTACCTCATTAGAACTGACTCAAATGCATTTTTTTTATAGCTGAGTAATATTCCATTGTGTATATGTACCACAATTTCCTTATCCATTCATCTGCTGATGGATATCTAGATTGCTTCCATGTCCTAGGTATTGTAAACAGTGCTGCAATGAACATTGGGGTTCATGTGTCTCTTTCAATTCTGGTTTCCTTGGTGTGTATGCCCAGCAGTAGCATTGCTGGGTCATACTCATCATTACTTTTAAAATTTCAGAACAAGGGCGGGGCTCACCCAGAGGTTCCAATCCCTGCTGAGGGTTGAGAGGGAGACTGAGGTGCTCCCTGGATGTATTTTGTCTGAGGACATTCAGACTAAGCGATTCCATACCCTCCTCCACTCAAGGTTCGAGTATGATCCACCACTGCCGTCTCTGCTATACCTGGCAGGCATCCCGGTACTGTAGGCGCTCAATAAATGCTTGTTACATGCAGAACGGTTGCATCTCTTTGGTGTTAAGTGAGAGTCTCAATGCTGATAGGGACTGTGATGGACTTGCCTCAGAAGGTGAACACAAACCAGTTTCATTGTGGGGGCGCTTCCCTTGTTTGCATGGTTTCACTGCCAAGTGCCTTGCCTGACACACAATAGGCCCTCAAGTATGTCCTTACTGAGATGTTTGCTGAACTAACTAGTTATTTGAACAAATTCAATCATCAGCATACTTTTCTTGAGCTATTTGTGTATAGAGACGCAGACATGGAACAAAACTTTAGCTGCTCTCCACCAGGAGGCCCTGAGGAAGGCATGGCAGACCACTCCAGTATTCTTGCCTGGAGAATCCCATGGACAAAGGAGCCTGGCAGACTACAGTCCACAGGGTCTCAAAGAGTCCAACATGACTGAAGTGCCTTAGCACGCGCACACACACTCCAGTAGGCCTAGGTCCAAAAGCAAATGTCTTTAGCAGTCCTGGAAATCACCCAGATGAGTGTGGCCAAAATACCCATGATAAGAAACAAGGGATTGGGAAGGCAGGGGTCCATACTCAAATATCTTTTTAGAAACACAGCAACAGTATTTGTTTGGTTTTAAATTTTAAATCATTACAACTCGGCTCAACCACACCATTATTAGTCAAACTAGGAACCATTACAATCAACACATTTTTGTCCGTGAGAAATAACTTTGTTTATTCCTATAGCATAAAAACCCATGCTTTAAGATTTGACAAACTTGTGGAAAGTATTTTCTACCTCCTGCTGGTTGTGGAAGTATTTTCCCTGCAAAAAGTTGTCAAAAGGCTTGAAGAAGTGGCATTCAGTTGCTGAGAGGTCAGGTGAATATGGTGGATGAAGCTCAACTTTGTAGTCCAACTAGTTCAACTTTTGAAGTGTTGGCTGTGTGACATGCAGTCAGGCGTTGTCCTGGAGAAGAATTGGGCCCTTTCTGTTGACCAATGCTGGCTGTAAGCATTGAAACAGCCCACCAAACTGTGACCAGGACCTGTTTTTTGTTGCCAGTTTAGCTTTGGGAAGGACTTTGGAGCTTCCTCTTGGTCCAACCACTGAGCTGGTCATTGCCGGTTGTCATATAAAATCCACTTTTCATCACATGTCACAATTTGATCAGGAAATGCTTCACTATTGTTGCAGAGAATGAGAGATGACACTTCAAAATTATATTTTTTGATTTGCGGTCAACTCACGAGGCACCCACTTTTAGAGCTTTCTCACCTCACTAATTTGCTTCAAATACCAAATGATCATAGAATGGTTGACACTGAGTTCTTCCGCAACTTCTTGTTTAGTCGTAAGAGGATCAGCTTTGATGATTGCTCTTAATTGGTCATTGTCAACTTCCAACCACTAGCCACTGCATTCCTCATCTTCAGGTCTCTTGTCTACTTTGCAAAACTTCTTGAACCACCTCTGCACTGTACATTCATAGCAGTTCCTGGGCCAAATGCATTGCTGATGTTGCGAGTTGTCTCCACTGCTTTACAACCCTTTTTGAACCTGAATAAGAAAATCGCTCAAATTTGCTTTTTGTCTAACATCATTTCCCTGGTCTAAAATAAATATAAACAGCAAGTACTACGTCATTAGCAAAACATAAAGTGAGAAATGCGCATTAATGTGATGTATAACATAACCACATTTATTTCAGAATGCATCCCAATATCAAAGTTCAACAATTCAAAACTGAAGTTACTTTTGCACTAACCTAATACCTTGGTAGTGGAGAAGGAAATGGCAACCCACTCCAGTGTTCTTGCCTGGAGAATCCCAGGGACAGCGGAGCCTGGTGGGCTGCCGTCTATGGGGTCACACAGAGTCGGACACGACTGAAGCAACTTAGCAGCAGTAGCAGCAGCATACCTTGGCAGATGCCAGGGGCCGTGGAGTGTGGGGAGGGAGGGGGGCGGGAATGGGGAATTAGTGTTTAATGGGGACAGAGTTTCAGTTTATGGAGGTGAAAAAATTGGGAGATGGAGGATGGTGAGAGTTGCACAACAATGCGAATGTACTTGGTGCCACTGAACTGCAGAGTTAAATATGGTTAAAATAGTATGTTTTATGTAATGTGACTTTTACCACAATAAAAAAATTAAGAAGTACAGCTTGCATAGACACATACATACACACAAAAACCCCACACACAACAACAGAAACAAAACAGAATAAATATGAGTGTGCATGGGTGAAATCAATTTCTGAAACAGTTATCCTTTATCTGAAACAGTTATCCTTTATCTTTAAGGATACATTTTGAGGCTGTTAAATGTTGCTACTAATTAGGAGAAGCCAGTGGGCATATAAGAAAGAAGGAAGATTCCTGGTTTGGAAATAACGGAAGGTAAATGAGCAAGGCATATTTTCCTAAGTAAATCCTGCCACTGCAGACCTTGGCAATGCCCACTGCCAGGAAAATCCTCAGGGTCTAGGCCAAGGTGGAAGAGGTGGGCTGAGGTAGGGGTCTGAACCCAGGCTGCACTATTAGCTGTGTGTCTGTGCATGAGACAATAATCTATGATGAGCTTGGGTTTTTCCACATGTCGGGTAAAGAAATAATAACCTTATGATAACACATGGAGGGTTTTCTAAGTATTTATCACATATTATCTAATTTATTCCTTACAACAACAAATCTGTGTAGTGCCTACTATTCTGTTTTATGGACCAAGGGATGAGCCTTAGGAAGATTATATAACTTGGCCAAGACCACACAGGTAGTCAGGTAGATTCTGGACTTGAATGAGGGATACCTGATCCCAGAGTCAATTTCTTAAGCATTTTGCTGCTCTGTCACCTGCCCCTGTATATAATTTCACACACATAGAGGACCAGATGAACTTTTCTCTGTGGAGTAGATAACAAAATGCCTGCCAAGAATGCAGACAATGCTTTGCTTGTCAGAGTACTTCTAATCCACCCCTCTTTGGGTTGTTTGTTAGAAGTTTCTACATGGCGAGAAAACACAGAGTGACTCTCACTTTCTGTATCTTACAGTCCAGAAAAGCAGCACACGGGGGGATGAACTAATGGTTGTCATCATTCTGGGAAACCTCTCTGAGGGACCCACTGGTTCAGGCTGTGCAGATGACTCCAGGTTGTCCGAAGGCCACCCAGGGGTTGTGCTGCTATGATTTTGAAATTAACCCTTGTTGTCTCCATGTCTGAATAAGTGAGGTTTTTCAATAATAAGGCAGGGTGATTTATGTAAGAGCCATTTGTCTTCATAATAAATTTATTAAACGATCATTGCTGCTTTTTTTTTCCCTTTGTATTTGTCATTGGCAGCATGGTAATTGGTGTCTGAAGCCTGCTCTGGCATGTCATCAAACGAGCCTGCTGTTCTGATCAAGCGAGGCCGGCTTGGCAGCGGGGAGCCGGAAGAGCTGACAGGAAGCAGGAAGGCACCGGCCGCAGGCAGTCAGATCTTCCCAGGAAGAAGAGGCCCGAGCCTTTGGGGTCCCAGATTAACTCATACACCCCCGCCTCTTCTTCAGCACCAAGGCATGAAAGTCTCTATCGAATTTGTTCATCTCCTTAAACAAGCACAGGTTAAACCCACACGCCAGGATGGTGGGCTAGCACTTCATTACGGCGTGCTAATTATCACCTCCAACAGCAATTAATAACAATTAAGCGTCTTGTAATAACATGAGCACTGTGTGCAGCTACTTTAGAAGCTGCAGGAAAGTAGAATGGATGGTTCTGAAATACCCAAGTTGGGAGGATCAATGGTATTCTCTTAAAATAAGAGTATGGAAGATGGTGGCTCAGATGGTAAAGAATCTGTCTGCAATGCAGGAGATTCAAGTTTGATCCCTGGGTCAGGAAGATCCCCTGGAGAAGAGAAGGGCAACCCACTCCAGTATTCCTGCTTGGGAAATTCCTGGACAGAGGAGCCTGGTGGGCTCACAAAGAGCTCATGGGCTCACAAAGAGCCGGACATGACTGAATGGCTAACACTTTTTCTTTCTTTCATGGAAGATGTTGCCATCTTGTAAATTGAACAGCAGATTCGGGCCAACTCTATCTCCATCCCTCAAGGTTGGGGTAAGGATGACACAGGGTAGTAAGCAAGGCCCATAGGCAGGCTTATTAGAAATCAGGATTCGAATGCACTGAGGCTGGATCTGTATTCTCCAGTTCCAGCATGTTCCCAAGACTTGTCTTACTAAACCTGCCTGTGGCCTGAAGTGAAATCAATCTCTGTTGTAGGGTGAAGGGAGTCCAGGAGAGTCTGAGGCAGCGATTGGCCTTCCAGGTCTGTTGGGAGGAGTAAATGAAGAATTCCTGCCATGCACTCACAAAATACCATCTGGCACATGGCAATTACTCAACGGAGTTGAGTTTTCTAAAACAATGATGAGTAAACAACAGTTCTCTTCCTCTGTGAATTGAGTTGCAAATGTCCAGTTTTACTCCCATTTGTTTATTTATTTATTTCTGGCTGTGCTGGGGCTTCATTGCTGCACTTGGGCTTTCTCTAGTTGTAGCAAGCGGGGGCGACTCTCTAGCTGTGGTACAGAGGCTTCTCTTGCCATTGCAGTGGCTTCTCTCGGTGTGGAGTACCAGTTCTAGGCACACAGGGTTCAGGAATGACAGCTCTTGGGCTCTAGAGTGTGTGGGCTGTTATTGTGGTGCATGGATTTAGTTGCCCTACAGTATGTGGAACGCTCCTGGACCAGGGATCGAACCTGTGTCCCCTGCATTGGCAGGCGGAGTCTCAACCACTGGACCGCCAGAGATGTCTTTACTCACATTTTTTCAGCCAAAAGTTTTTAAAAAAATGACATTATGTACCTTAGAATGTTGAAGTTTTATGAAATCAAGGTGCGTTCTAAAAAACTGCATTAAGAAAAACATATGCACTTCCAGCCAAAAAATCCTTTTAAAATTGGAGCTAAGTTTGTCAAAATACAGCCTTCTAAAACTCACTCAAGAGTTTTCATACAGATACTGGCAGAAACTATGCTCTGGAATAAAATATTTTTGCGAAAGTGGCAAATGCTTGCTTTCTTTAATGAATTGCCAATTTTCTAAGGTTAAATACATTGTCTATAGCATTTTAATTTTTTAAGATTTTTCTCTTTATCTTGGGAAATTGCAGAGATGATGAAAATCTAAATATAATTTAATGCAAATGTATTCAAATAATTATAGGATGAAAAATGGGCAACAAGTCAGAGCCCCCTGCATGTGTTAAAGACGGATGATGGCAAGGCAGGTGTTTTTGCCTTGAGAAGATGGGTTTGCTGTGTTCAACAGCAGTGGCGGCAGAGAAACCAGGGAATATGTCAGACAGAAACTGTTTGCTGACAAGCAGCAATCTTTCCCTACCATCCCTTTCTCCCTCTTGCCCTCCCTCTCCTGTTTATTCCTCCATCCTTCTTTCCCACAACACATTTCTTTTCCTCTCTTCTCCCCCACATCTCTCTTTTCCCTCTACCTCTTTCTTTCTCTCTTTATTTCTCAGTGTCTTTTCTCTATGTCTTTCTATCCCTGGATCTGTTTTTCCTCTCTGTTTAGTTGGTTTTTTTTTTTTCCTGTCTTTTTGTCTGTTTTCTTCATACTTCCTCATGCTCCATCCATCTCCTTTCCTCTTTCTCAGCCACCAATGACATCAGCCACCAGGCTCAGCACAAGGGTGGGACAAAAGGAAGGCCAGGACTCCTTCTGTGACTTTCTAAGGCTCAAGGTCTCATGGCAGGGGCAAACAGAGAAACAACCAACCTGCTAAGACAGGAGAAATGTCACCCTGGACTCAGCCAGCACCTGGGAGAACTGTTTAGCAACGTCTTGGAGAAGGGACGGAAGTTAAATAGAAAGTGAAGCTTTAAGGTATGTCGTGCAGGGTGAAAATTTTTCCAGGCAGAGTAATCAGCAGGGACTGACCCAAAGACATAACAATCATAGAATTTAAGGAATGGAGAGCATATTAGGTCAGGTGCTGCTAGATCAGAGGAGGGAGGAGGATAGGGTTGGGGTGAAGACATAGAAGAGAACAGGGGTGTGTCAGGAGAGCCCTTATAACTGTACATCAGTCCTAGCTGTGTATAAAAGTCCTATCTTCTGATTTCACAGGCCAGCTTCTTTTGTAAAGCTCAGTCAAGCTCTTTAACTTAATAGGGACATTTTAAACAGGAACATTTACAAAATAATACCAACTATGAGCATCATAATTTTATGACACTAATGTCATTTAACCCCAACACTAGTAGAACAAATGATCAGAATAAAGGATATTGGTTTAAAACAGATCATTTAGATTTACATAAAGTTCACTGTAATGTCCTTTTTTTTCTCGAGGGAAAATTTTATTATCCATTAGGATCACTACTCTTCCATGGATCTGTGCTTGGGAAGCAATCCTGTGTGCAGAGTCAAGAAGGCTGAATTTGTATTTGGGAAGTAGTGAAGAGCTGGTGAAGGTTTCTACAGAGATGAGGGAGCTCCCTTCCAGTCTGTTGTGTTTGTGGGTCACAAACTACGGTGGCCTAACTTTCTATATGTATTATAGGGGACAACCATACTCACTGCAGTGGAAGGTGGTGGTAATTAAAGTTATTATTGAATGTGAAGGCATTTAGAGATATATGGAGAGCCAACTGGAGGGATCATTAATATTAGAGGATGGTCTAATCTTAACACTTGATGTTGGGTGCAGATAGGAGGTGATTGGACCATGCAGAGCCATGGAGGGTGAGTGGACGGGTTGAATCTTCCCAAGTCTTTCAAGTTTCTATTTTGCTGCCATTACCAGGACCATCACTATGTGCCAGGTACCTGCTAAAAGCTTTGCTTGATTATCCATTTAACTTAATTCCTTGCAATGTTTGTGTGCTCGTTAGATATAAAATTATGTATTAGTTTAGCATTAGATAGCTAATAATGGGAAAAGTCATGCCTTTCTATTTTAAACCACTGTACACCCACAACCCAATCATTGAAGGGCACAAAGTAAGTGTTTAACGATGGATTGGCCAAAAACCTTGTTTGGGTTTTTCAGTAAGATGTTATGGAAAATCCAAACAAATTTTTTGGCCAACCCAATAAACAGTTTTAACTGAAAAGATTTCTCAAAGATCTCATGACGACTAAGGAGCATATGTAGGATTCAACCAAAGCCTGATTCGATGGGCCGTGTTGTAAACACTGTATACCAGAGCCTAGTTCTCCCTTTCCAAGAAGACCCCCAAGGTTATCACTCTTCCACTAGTGACTGGCTATGCTGATAGAGAAGATGCTGAGTACTCATGCTGCAAGGCCGAGTTCCATTTTTACCTTCCAGGGAAGGCTCTTTGACTCATCTTGAAGATATGGACTCGTCTGTGTACCACAGCTAATGGTACAGTGAAAAGAACACCTGCTTGGATGGAGATGATCTGGAACTAAGTCCCGACTCTGCCTAACATAAGCTGTGTGACCTTGAGCAAGTCACAGCCTCTCTGGGCTTCTGATTCCTCATGTGTGCAAGGGGATAATAACTCTCACCTTGCCTAAAACCTAGGGGTCAAAGTCAATAAGTTGACAAGTTAAAAGTATTTACTGTCATGTGCTGCACAAGCGTCAGCTATTAATAAAGGGGTCAGGTTGAAGTCACAGCTGGAAGACACAAAGAAATGGGTAGTTCAGATATGGACAGGAACATGGCAGACACTGCAGCCGATTTCATGAGCTTCTTACCACTCCTTCCTTGGTCTAGGAATCTTAATCAATCATTCATTCATACTTTCCTTCATTCATTACACATTACTTAGTGCCCACTTAGTGCCAGGTACTCCACCCTGCAGTTGCCGAAATGAGAAAGATATGATCCCATCTCTTACACCTCATCAGATGCTAAGAAGATAGATAGTAAATTGAAAACTGTTACCAAACCCTTATATGACTTGGCACATACGGCCTTTGTATGAGTCACTCTAAAAAAATCTGTTTTACAGATTATCAAATATCTGTTCAGTGCTCACATTTGCAACCTACCTTTTCAATTTTGTTTTCACATGTTATAGCTTATTGATTATTTTATTTGGGAGTTTTATCACACTAGTTTTATGAATTTTTACTCATCTAATTTTCAGTCATTTCTTCAATATTTTCTGAGGGTCTTTGTGTTTGGAGAGTTTCTGTTTTGTCTCAAAGCAATATATTACATCGAACATTTGTATTTCCAATGCGCCTAGCACTATTCCGAGATTGAACGTACATTTATCTAATTACACTCTATTTGATCTCTCTTCACGTGTCTCCACAGCATTTTTCTACTTTCACAGAGTTTTTATAGTTTTTACCAATTTGAAACCTTTGATTAAAAACATAAATGTGTAAAATTGCATAAAATTATGTTAAGTAATTAAATCTTCAGAAACAGGTATAAAATGCTTATGAACAGTTCTCTGCTCTGTATTGCACTTCACAAAAGCAGCACATTTACTGATACATGTTGTAGAACTTCTGAGCTTGTTTTAGAAAAGATTACAGAAAATACACCAGAAAAATACACATTTCTCATGGCCAGGATCTATGTTTGTGACCTACCAATATCAATACAATACTTATAAACTGATGTGGATTTCATGTGACCACTGGCTGGAGTATTCACCTGAGAAACCATCTACCTATCATTCATTAGAGAAACATGACCAGTTCCTTTGGAGAACTACGGAGGTAGGGAGGGGAAGAGCAGTAAGTGTGATAGTATGAGCAGAATACTGTCAAGGAGATAAAATGACTCAAGTGAGAGAGAGGAAGAAGAGCTTTGGAACACTGTATTAGTTTGTCCAGGCTGCTACAACAAAATACAATAGATTGAGTGGCTTAAACAACCAAAGGTATATCTCACAGTTCTGGAGGCTGGAAGTCTGAGATCAAGGTGTCTGCATGTCTTGTTTCTCCAGAGGCTTCTGTCTTTGGCTTGCAGATGGCCACCTCCTTGCTGTATCCTCACATGGTCTTTCCTCCGTGCATGTGCCTCCCTGGTGTCTCTCTGTGTGTCCAAATTTCCTCTTCTTATAAGGATACTAGATTGGATTAAGTACCACCCATAAGACTTCATTCAACCTTGATTACATCTTGAAAAGTTCTGTCTTCGAATGTAGTCACATTGAAAATTAGGGCATATTGATTTTAGGGGAATACAATCAGTCCATCACAAACATCTTTAAAACTTGGCTCCAATGTCATCTCTTCTGGAAAGCTTCCCCAGATTTTCCCAGGCAAAGTTAATGGTAGAGATTCCCATGTGACACTTATTCCTCTTTCTGCCATGAGCTACACTGTCCTGTAACAATCTTTTCTCCAAGTCATTATCATCCCCTACCACTGGGAATCTCTCTTCTTTGTATTACCATCACCCAACTGTGGGTTGGTGCAGTGGGTACAGTAGGATTATGAAATGACTGATCAATGAATTGTGAATAAAATGTGTTGGGGTTTCTTAAAAGAAACAAACAAGATCATCTTTGAGCCAACTGAACAGAATGTTGGCAGGCTACCAAGTAAAAGGAAAGATCTGACCAAGTTTAAGTCTGGATTGGGAATCCAGGCATAAACATGTAGGAATGAGGGCTAATGGCCAGCAGCAGAAATGCTGAGACAAGATGCAGTGGTGGGCAGAGCCCGAGGGCAGGAACCAGAAGGTCCAGATCCAAAACTCAGTTTTTTGGTCACTTACTGGCTGGATACTAGTGGGCAAGTCATTCAAGTGCTTTGAATTACAGTTGGCTTAATAGTCAAATGAGACCATACAAATTGGTGGGAGTGTCTGAGTTAAATGAAGACACCCATGTAAAGAACCTACTACAGGATCTGGTACATTGCAGGTAATTGACAAATGATAGAAACTTCCACAACCAAACCATCTCAGATCTTTCAAAATGCTGTCTGTGTAGTAAGACCTTAGCTCTCCAGACACCTTGAGGACCTGAAAAAAAGTCTGAACTGCTTTGGAAAACTTTGACCTGCCAGATGGGGCCTTCTAGATCCACCGTGGCAAAGAGAAATGGCCCTAGCATTACTAATGGTCTTTTCCTTAAAAAAATTACATTAACTCTCCTTGGAGTTCAAATGAAATGCATTTCCATGATAATACTCAGAGCTTAAGGTTCATAACATTTCAGAATACAAAAAATCAGTTCTGTGTTTACCTTGTGCTTATTAAACAGAAAAAAGATGAAGGGAGCAAATAGAGGAAAGACAACCAAGATTATTTCCAATTTCTCAAGATACCCTTTCCACCTGGATGCTTTGATAATGGCATAACGGAGAACAAAGTCTGAGGTTACATGAGGCTCAAAAATATGGGGCAAAGTCACTCGGTTCTGTCATCCAGATGTTTCATTTGTAAGATAACAAAAAGTCAAAGGGCCAAACACTGGGGTAAATGACTTCAGATTTAAATTGTCTTAATTTTTATAGACTTGCAGGATCATAGAATGAGAAAGACCTTGAGAGGTCATCTGGAACCTGTGTAAATTTTAAAACTCCTCATCTCGATTAATTTTAAGAGTGACAGAAGAGGAAATTGTATAATCTTTTAGAAGAGCCCGTTCCGGTGTTCGATAGCTCTCACCTCAGGAAAACGCCTCTCAGTGTTAAGCCAAGTGATTGTTTCTGCTGAGAAAAAAATGTCAGTCGCTTATTTCACCCAAAGGGTAGAAAGCATGGAGTTCATTTATATAAAAAGGGCTAGGTAACTTGCTGAGAAATAGTCAAAGCTACTTTGACTTTAGAGTCCAAAGAACTGGGTTCAAATCTCAATACTGGTACTTGCTAGCTGATAACTACTTCACTTCCCTGCGTACCATTTTCCTTTTTTGTAAACGCAAGCCCTAGCCTCAAAGCCTGCTGAGTGCATAATACAAGGAGGAAGTAGTAAATTCCAAGTTGTAGTCCTACCATATGCTGTACTGTTTTTAAGTACTGAAATATTCACTTATTTCTTGGTGTGCTATTTTAATTTTTCTTAAATCTGAAATTTGAGTTATTAATATCTGGAGAGCAAGATCAATGGTTCAATTATTCAAATTATGTGAAAAGACAAACTGATGCAAAATCTACAAGTCTAGACAGCTCCAGGCCTGTGTGAATAGCAATAAGCAACTATATTGTGGTCTCGCAAAACTTCTATTGAAGAAATAATTATTATTGCACTTCAAAGGATTTCTGAAAAAGTAGAATATGAATGTGACAGTATGGAAATTATTACAGGACTTCTGTATCAGATTCAGCAAATATCTATGATGCAAATGCAGAAAATGAAGACAAACCAAATATTTTCTTTGGCAGAGGTTGGGGTGGAGTGGGAAAGACCTTATTATTAATAACAAAAGATCTACAGTCTTTGTTGGGATGGGCGTGGGAGGAGGAGTTTTTCAAATAAGAATTCCTCATAACATCTAGTAAGAGTTAAAATTATTTGAAGGTGAAATTTGAAGGAACATATTTAGGGGTAACTCCTAACTATCTCAAGACTATTCTTCTGCCTAGTCAGAAAATCACCAGAAAGAGCTTTTACAGCAGCAAGAAAAGCTTACACAAAAACATTTTGGCAATGCAATGATGTCACTGACTCACTTTATGATTTAAGCCACAAGTTTTTAAAAAGAGAAAATAATATTTTCATTTTCAACTTCCATTACTGATTAGATTTTGCTAAATTATATACTTTTTAGGTTGTATTTTGAATATTTATCTTAATGAATTTTTATTTGCCAATAATTTGTATTATAGTTATAATGCTTATCTTTTATAAATTTAATTTTCCCCAATGTTTGTACAATATATGTTTTTGAATTTAAAGTACACTAAATAATTTACTTTCTTTGAGCTTTTTATTTTATAAATTCTATCTCAGTTGGTAAAGAATCTGCCTGCAATGCGGAAGACCTAGGTTGGATCCATGGGTTGGGAAGATCTCCTGGAGAAGAGAAAGGCTACCCACTCCAGTATTCTGGCCTGGAGAATTCCATGGACTCTATGGAGTCAGACTTGACTGACATTCACTTTTCACACTTTCAAAATAAAATTTTGATCGCATGTAAAATAAATACATGGAAGTAATGGAATTGCTATCTTGCTACAGCATTGATAAATTGATATTGGGGGCAGGGAAATGTATCAGGACTCAAGGAGGAATCAGCAACCCAAATCAGCAGAAGCAAAGGAGTCTGGCTTTTCTCTCATTCAAGCCTGGTACCTTCTCTGCTTGATAGTAGCAGGATATAGGACTTTCTGGTAGACCATCCGTTCAGTTCAGTCGCTCAGTCATGTCGGACTCTTTGCGAACCCATGAATCTCAGTACGCCAGGCCTCCCTGTCCATCACCAACTCCCAGAGTTCACTCAGACTCACGTCCATCATGCCAGTGATGCTATCCAGCCATCTCATCCTCTGTCGTCCCCTTCTCCTCCTGCCCCCAATCCCTCCCAGCATCAGGGTCTTTTCCAATGAGTTAACTCTTCGCATGAGGTGGCCAAAGTACTGCAGTTTCAGCTTCAGCATCATTCCCTCCAAAGAAATCCCAGGGCTGATCTCCTTCAGAATGGACTGGTTGGATCTCCTT
>NW_011494941.1:2368115-2369531 GCF_000754665.1 Bison bison bison
GCTTTTTCACTCTCCACTTTCACTTTCATCAAGAGGCTTTTGAGTTCCTCTTCATTTTCTGCCATAAGGGTGGTGTCATCTGCATATCTGAGGTTATTGATATTTCTCCCGGCAATCTTGATTCCAGCTTGTGTTTCTTGCAGTCCAGCATTTCTCATGATGTACTCTGCATATAAGTTAAATGAGTACCAGGCATAAATCTAACATTAGATTTATGGATTAGGGAAGTGGGTCAGGGTGAAGTCAGGCACAGCAAATATTCCACTGTGGACCTTGGAAGGAACATCCTGTAGGGAGTAGGAGATTATGGTCTGGAAGTATTCGAGATTCAGGGAGGCCAGGCAGCTAAGTTGCAGAACTGCTATGAGGATTAAATATTAAATAGTCTATGGACTTCTTAAATAAAGACATCACATTATACATAAGAGGTTATTATAAGATGCGGTTGAATATAGTACTGCATAGCTACTGGAACTCGGGACAAGTTATTTAACCTTGTTGTGACTCAGTTTCCACATCTGTAAAGTGGTGTTAAGAACACTGCACATTTAACATTTAATATTTAACAATGAGAGAGAATTATGGGATTATAACTTACAAAGGTTTCAGAGTAATTCCTAACACCTGGTAAGAATTTAGGATGCTACATGCCTCTAGAGCAAAGTGATAATTAGTATTATCATTTTAAACCTAAGAATTCAATACATCCCCAGTGAGAAAGTGCTAAAGGGAGAATTTTTTGAATTGCAATATCTAACTTGCATATCAAACACAAAGGTTTACAACCACAATAAAAAATATCAATTTTCAAATGTTAATTTATAAAAATAAAATTTAAAATTTAATAATACTATTGTATTGTCCCCCTGTTTATTTAACTTATATGCAGAGTACATCATGAGAAATGCTGGACTGCAAGAAACACAAGCTGGAATCAAGATTGCCGGGAGAAATATCAATAACCTCAGATATGCAGATGACACCACCCTTATGGCAGAAAATGAAGAGGAACTCAAAAGCCTCTTGATGAAAGTGAAAGTGGAGAGTGAAAAAGTTGGCTTAAAGCTCAACATTCAGAAAATGAAGATCATGGCATCCGGTCCCATCACTTCATGAGAAATAGATGGGGAAACAGTGGAAACAGTGTCAGACTTTATTTTTGGGGGCTCCAAAACCACTGCAGATGGTGACTGCAGCCGTGAAATTAAAAGACGCTTACTCCTTGGAAGGAAAGTTATGACCAACCTGGATAGCATATTCAAAAGCAGAGACATTACTTTGCCAACAAAGGTCCGTCTAGTCAAGGCTACGGTTTTTCCTGTGGTCATGTATGGATGTGAGAGTTGGACTGTGAAGAAAGCTGAGCGCCAAAGAATTGATGCTTTTGAACTGTGGTGTTGGAGAAGACTCTTGAGA
>NW_011494941.1:2369631-2405806 GCF_000754665.1 Bison bison bison
ACTCTTGAGAGTCCCTTGGACTGCAAGGAGATCCAACCAGTCCATTCTGAAGGAGATCAGCCCTGGGATTTCTTTGGAGGGAATGATGCTGAAGCTGAAACTGCAGTACTTTGGCCACCTCATGCAAAGAGTTGACTCATTGGAAAAGACTCTGATGCTGGGAGGGATTGGGGGCAGGAGGAGAAGGGGACGACAGAGGATGAGATGGCTTGATGGCATCACTGACTCGATGGACGTGAGTCTGAGTGAACTCCGGGAGTTGGTGATGAACAGTGAGGCCTGGCGTGCTGCGATTCATGGGTTCGCAAAGAGTCAGACACGACTGAGCAACTGATCTGATCTGATCTGATCTGATTGTATCAATTATTTTAAGTTACTTAAAGTGAAGTTATGTCTACCAAAATGGAAAAGTAAACCTCTTTAAAGATGCTTATGTGAAACTTGGCATGAGTTTAGCACAAGTGACTCCTGTTTTAACATGGGACTGACCACAGCAGATGGGAGATTGCAAAGTACTCTATGAGTCTGAAAGCAGAAGGAAAAGTGATAGGTACTTAGCACAGTGGAGGAAGTTCAAACCCCAAATGGGGCTTCCAAGGTGCCTCAGTAGTAAAGAATCTGCCTGCCAAGGCAGGAGACCCAGGTTTGATCCCTGGGTAAGGAAGATCCCCTGGAGAAGCAAATGGGAACTCACTGCAGTATTCTTGCCTGGAGAATCCCATGGAGAGAGGAGCCTGGCAGGCTATAGTCCATGGGTTGCAAAGAGTCAGACACGACTGAAGCAACTGAGCACACACAAAAGACAGGCAGAGGAAGATGGGCATGAGACTGAAACAATAGAGAGAATTCTATGAGGGTGTGACAGAGGGGAAACTACATTCTCAACCAAAGTATGAGGAACTCAAGAGATAATGGCTGAAATGAACAGATCAAGACATAGCAATATAAGGGTAGCATTAAAAAAACATATAGTTAAGGAATCAAAATAAAACAAAAAAACCTAAAATGGTTCATATCTTGGAGTGCTGGGTACACAGAAAGTAGGAGATTGCTATTTTTGAATAGGAGTTGCAGCATTACTTGTTTTAAGTGCATTACACACACACATACAAAATAAAGCAAATAAAATGATTAAACAGTGTGTATGTGAGTGTGTGTGTGTGTGTTAGGTGCTCAGTTGTGTCCGACTCTTTGGAACCCCATGCGTGGTAGCCCACCAGGCTCCTTTGTCTGTGGTATTCTCCAGGCAAGAGTACTGGAGCAGGTTGCCATTCAGTTCTCCAGGGGATCTTCCCAACCCTGGGATCAAATCTGGGTCTCCCTCCTTGTAGGCAGATTCTTTACTGTCTGACCTACCAGAGATTAAACAGTATTTATTATTATAGCCTATTAAGAGTAAAGCGGAGAAGGCAATGGCACCCCAGTCCAGTACTCTTGCCTGGAAACTCCCATGGACGGAGGAGCCTGGCGGGCTGCAGTCCATGGGGTTGCTAGTAGTCGGACACGACTGAGCGACTTCACTTTCACCTTTCACTTTCATGCATTGGAGAAGGAAATGGCAACCCACTCCGGTGTTCTTGCCTGGAGAATCCCAGGGATGGGGGAGCCTTGCGGGGTGCCGTCTATGGGGTTGCACAGAGTCGGACACGACTGAAGCGACTAAGCAGTAGCAGCAGCAAGAGTAAAGACATGATCAAAATGGGGAAGGTTAGTGATGAGCTTTCCCTAAAGCAGACAACAATTACTCTGTAAAGTTGCCTTATCAGTATGTTTTATAGTTAAAAACATTCTTCTCTAAACCAGGCTGAAAACTATGTACCATGTATATCAAGAACAGAGGCTGTCTCAAGTTGAGCTCTCTGTCACTTTAGTTGTGGCTATAACCAAGGGGCAAGATCAAGAGCAGTTGTGTCCTTGTCATCAAGTACCTATGGGCTTGTGACAACAGTACCAGCCTGGGCATGGAGTGGGGTGGTGACATATTCCCTAATACAGATGCTGTCAAATTTGAGCCTGTATCACCTGGAAGGCTTGTGAAGACAGGTGGGGTGCTGGGCTCCCCAACTATAGTTTCTGGCTCACTGGGCTGGGGTGAAGCCTGAGAACTGGCGTCTCTAACCATTTCTCAGGGGATGAGGATGATGCTCGACCTGGGGCCACATTCTGAGAACCACTAGCCCGATTAGAAATGGATAAGTGTGCAGGGCAATAAGGGCAGGTTACAGAGAACCAGCTGAGGGAAGAAGGCTGTTCCTGGAAAAGTGTCTGAATAGGCTTTGTGCTCCAAGGGGAAGGACAGAGAGAGGAATCTAGGTGCCCTATATATTTTCCAAGGCTGGCATTGTGATGTCTTTTAATAATCTTCTTGGCTCAGTCCAACAGTCTCTACTTTAAAGAAATGTTTGGTTCACACAATTCTAATAATATGTTCCTAGAATACAGCCCACCAATGAAAGTCTGAAAAATAGATTCTATTATCCTTCTCTACTGTTGAACCTAAGCTATATCATTAGAGGCAGCCAGAGAGGCTGAGCAAATCACATGTACATTTTTCAAGTATCTAAGAAGAAAGAAAACAGGTTCAAAGAAGCAGACCTAACCTGGAAGAGCCTGAACAAGGAGACAATGCTTTCTTTTAAAAATGATTGAAAATATTGATAAATGTTATCTGACTGATTTTAGCTATTATTTGCATTATGAGCCAAAGCTTGCAATTTCACAGAGTCTATTGGGATCAGAACTACAAATGCAAACTTAAAAGTGTGTCATAGTTGGGACATATTGGACCTGGGGGTGAGTTTAGGCAGTCAGTGGATAAGGCAGAGAAATGAAAAGTAAGAAGTGCTTGGTTCAAGACCTGGCTCATGGAGGGAGACAGCCAGCATCTAACAGTCAGACTCTCAGGTCCCAGCAGGGTGTGACCTTGGATGAGTTAACGTCTCTGAGCTTCAGTTATCTCATCTGCAAAGCGAACATAATAGTGGCCCACACTTCACAGCTTATTGTAAGGTGTAGCACAGTCCCCGGAACACAGGGTTGTGCTAAAAGGATGTGAACTGTAATAGTAGATAAAAACAAGCTCTTTGAAGTCAGATTAGGGTTTGTATCTAGCTTGTCACTTTCAGTTGTGATTCCTTTGGGCATGTTACTGAACCCTTCTAAGGCGTAAGTTTGTGTTAAAATAGGGATAATAATATATAACATTTTAGGATTACTCCAAGGATTAAATGAAAGCAAGTATGATAGTATGCATATCCCTTGGCTATATTAAGTACTCAACAAATGAGATTATCACTACATATAGGAAATCTGACTCTTATGAATATTACTTTTCCTCATTGGTAAAAAGAGAACAAAGATCTACGCCACCCTTTTCCAAGTTTGGTTTGAGGCTCAAATAAGATAGTGAATACAGTCTTCCTGGTGGTCCAGTGGTTAGGAATCTGTCTGCTAATGCAGGGTACATGCGTTCGATGCCTGATCTGGGATTCTACATGCCATGGGGCAACTACACGTGGGAGCGGCAACTACTGAAGCCCGCATGCCCTAGAGCCCAGGCTCTGCAGTGAGAATCATCCACAATGAGAAGTTTGCACACTGCAACTGGAGAGTAACCCCCACTCTCTAGTGAAAGCCTGTAGGCAGCAGCAAAGATCCGGTGCAGCCAACAATAAAAAATAATATTTTTTCAAAAAAGATAATGAACATGAAAGAAACTTTCATTCATTCATTCACTCATTCAACAAATACTTGTTTCTCATCTTTTGTGTACCAGGACTGTTCTAAATGCCAGTAGTACACTTGTAAATAAAAAGGATAAAACATCTGCTTTCATGGAGCTTATATTTCTACCACTAGAGTGGAGGAGGGAGAGATGAAGAAACAAATAAATACATAAAGTCAAGTAATAGAAATACTTTAGAGAAATGTAAAGCAAGATAAAGAGGGTGGGGCTGAGGTGGTACAGTTGTGCTACTTTATAAAAGGTGATCAAGGAAGAAATAGCCAATAAATAGCATTTGAGTAGAGATGTGCAGGGCACGAGGCGGGTAGGGCAGCAGATGTCTGGAGGAAGCAGAGGGACAGTCCAGCGGGTCTACTATTCCTGGGACGGGAGCATACTGGATGTGTTCAAGGAACTGTAAGGAGCCCAGTTTGGCTGAAGCAGCTGAAGGAGGTGGGAGAGTGAGCCACAGAGCACACAGCAATTTACAGGCCATTAGCCTCGGTTGTCGGAGAAGGCAAGGGCACCCCACTCCAGTACTCCTGCCTGGAAAATCCCATGGACGGAAGGGCCTGGTAGGCTACAGTCCATGGGGTCACTAAGAGTTGGACACGACTGAGCGACTTCACTTTCACTTTTCACTTTCATGCATTGGAGAAGGAAATGGCAACCACTCCAGTGTTCTTGCCTGGAGAATCCCAGGGACGGGGGAGCCTGGTGGGCTGCCGTCTATGGGGTCACACAGAGACAGACACGACTGAAATAACTTAGCAGCAGTAGCAGCAGCAGCCTCAGTTGTGCCCCATCAGATTCGTATGTTGAAGTCCCAACCCCCAATGTGATGGCATTAGGAGGTAGAACCTACCTTCTGGAGGTTCTGGAGGTAATTAAGGTTAAATGAGGTGGGTGGGGCCCTACTCCAACAGGACTGGTTTTCTTATAAGAAGAGCCCACTCCCTCTCTTGCTCCCCCTTCTCCTCCCCACCCCCTGCTGCCTGCACACAGAGGAAATGCCACGCAAGGACACAGCAAGAAGGCACTGCTTGTGAGTCTGGAAGAGAGTGCCACCAGAAACTGAATTCACTGGCACCTTGATCTTAGACTTCAAGCCTCTAAAACTGTAAGAAAATAAATGTCTATTGTTTAAAATGCCCAGTCAGTGGTACTTTGTTATAGCAGCCCAAACAGACTAGTACACCATGAAAGCACATGAAGACGGGCTTCAAGATGGGCAGCCCATCTTGAAGATGGGCTAGTACACCATGAAAGCACTTGAAGATGGGTTCTCAATGGGCAGCCACTGGGAAGCCTTAAGCAAGGACAGGGCGTCTGACGCCCTTGCTTTTGTGTGTAAAATACAGTGGCAAAGTGGAAAGCTAAGACATTAGTTAGGAGGTTATTACAATAATCAAGAAAAACAATGATAAGCAGCTCAGATTGGAGTGATAGTCATAGATAACATGATGAGAAGTGCCTGAATTCTGAGTGTAGCTTGAAGATATAACCAACAGAAAATGCTTGGGGATGGGAGATGCAGTATGAAGGAAAGGGGGTCAAAGGTGACTGCTGGGATTTTGGCTGAGCACCTGGAAGACTGGAGTTGCTGTTCACTGAGCTGGAGGAGGTTGAAGAAGAAATAGCTGGGGTGGTTAACCAGAGTTTGGTTCTGGACTTTAAAGTGCACATTGCCTAGCAGATACCCAATGGAAATGGTTGAGGATTCAGATGGAGTCATGAGTCCTGAGTTCAGGGGAGTGGGAGCATTGGAGATAAAAAAGTGTAAAGTCATTAGTATATGGATGGCATTTAAAGCCATGAGACAGCATGATCAAATTTCTAAATAATAAAATGTTACATATTTGTAAGGATATGTATAAGTCAGTTGGGATCTTTGGTATCCTTCACTCTTCAGACTCATTACAGAAAAAATCCACATACAGTCTTTCTCCTCTTTATGTTTTCAGTTCAGTTCAGTTCAGTCGCTCAGTTGTGTCCGACTCTTTGCTACCCCAAGGACTGCAGCACACCAGGCTTCCCTGTCCATAACCAACTCCTGGAGCTTAGTCAGACTCATATCCATTGAGTCGGTGATACCATCCAGCCATCTCATCCTCTGTCGTCCCCTTCTCCTCCTGCTTTCGATCTTTCCCAGCTTCGGTGTCTTTTCCACTGAGTCAACTCTTCGCATCAGGTGGACAAATTATTGGAGTTTCAGCTTCAGCATCAATCCTTCCACTAAACACCCAGGACTGATCTCCTTTAGGATGGACTGGTTGGATCTCCTTGCAGTCCAAGGGACTCTCAAGAGTCTTCTCCAACACCACAGTTCAAAAGCATCAATTCTTCGGTGCTCAGCTTTCTTCACAGTCCAACTCTCACATCCATACATGACTACTGGAAAAACCATAGCCTTGACTAGACTGTGTTTTACTTGGTAATATAAATGCTGTTTTAAAATAAGATAAGAAGAGACATCTACTATCTGTCAATACTTTGCAAATAGAATATTTTACTCTTTCCATAACACATCAGAGAGATATCCCAGTTGCCAAATCTATTGATAGGTTTGCTTAGCAGCTATTCCACACTTAACCATGTGTTGAATACTGTGCTAGCAACTGGGGAAACAATGAAAAAGATAACATTCCCAGCTTCAGTGAGTCATGCATTTGCAACAAAGTGTGATAAGTGTGATGACAGAGATACACAGGAATCTTGGAATCCCAGGGAAAGCATGCCTAAATCGTCTTGCTAGAGCCAGCAAGGGCTTCCCAAAGGAGGTACAATCTGGTATGAGATGGAGCCAAAGGGCTGCTATGCAGGGTGTGAGGCCACAGGACCAGCCTGAGTACCAGCACAGAGCTAAAAGGTTAGCCAAAAGAACATAAGCAAGTCAAGGGGCTGAGGGTAACATGAGATGCAGGGGGTGATAAAGATATGATGCTGGGACTTAGACAGGGGCCAGGGTATGTAGGTATCCAAAATACTTATTTAGGGTACGGGATTAACATTCACCTTGGAAGAAGGAAGGGTACAAGGGGGAAATGAATGTTTTTTTTTAATAGGGGAAGAGTTTACAAATTAGTAATAGGCATCAGTTACTTTAAGAGTCCCAAAGAGTGGAAAACCTTTGCATATGAAGGTATCTTCATATATTATTAACAAAAGTAAAATATTGCAAGGAAATCTTTGTTCAACAATAGGGAAATGACTAAATGAATTATAGTGGATCTATCCAATAAGAGTCCATTTACTCAGTGAAACATTACTCATTTGAAGTGATTGATTGTACTAGTATCTGCCACCAAGGGAAAGTGTTTTTGGTAAGGACAAAATAAACAAACTAAGCTTTATATGTTTAACCTGATAACTGTCATATAAGATATGTCTCTACAGAGTGGAAGAAATACACCCAAATGATGGATCATAGCTATTTTTTTTGTCTTCCTCTAATTTCTAAATTCCATGTAATATGTGGATATTGGTTTAAAAATTTTAAAGTCATGAATCCATAAACAATCAAAACGTTACTTATAAGTATGACATTTTTGTTACTTTTCATTAACAAAGACAATAAATCATGTGTGATAACTTTGAGAGTTAAATGAGGAGATAAAGATCAGTGTTATATTATTTTTTGTATGAATTACACGTTTGCTGCAGCACTGGGTGAGGAGTGGCAGATCACATAGCTGGGGTCCTGGTGAGAAAGCACATTCCCTGAGATGATGAGTAAATCACTGCTCTTCTCCAGGCCCTGGGACACAAACCATCCTTTCCTTGGTGCTTTTGGTTTGGATCTAGTGCAAATGCTTTCATCGTTACAGGTCAGCTTAGTTTTAATCTCATCTCAATAATCCACATTGCTGGAGAGAGAGGACCCCAGTTCAGGATAATTCTAGTTCCTCTTCTGTCAAAAAGTGAATTGAACAAGATCATTTCTGAAATTCCTTATAGTCCCAGAACGTCCTGATTGTTCTTTTTCTTAAAATTTATAGTTGAACAGCATGTTTCTAGTGATGCAATGCACACCTGTTCACATTTAATTTTAAAATATAGTACACTTACATTTCTATAACCATTTATACTTCACCAACTATTTTCACATATATGTTACCACCTGCTCTCCACTATCACCTCTGATTCTCATTTTTCATGTAGGGGAATTAAGACGAAATGATCATGAGAGAAGGGAGACACAAGAAACCAGGGACACAGAGCCAACAAGTGGCAAAATGAAGCTGAAGTCAGGTTTTCCATTCCGAACTGGGCCTTCTAATCACTTCAAAAGAACTCACTGCACTGACCTGAGAGCCTATTCTATTAGCCTGCTCTAATCAATCCATGTTTAGGATTTAACAACTCAAATAGGACCTTAGGTAAGTTAAATGGGTTCAGCACCAAGGAATCACTAGAAGCAAAGAATGACTACGTTTTATTGAACCTAATTTGTGAGCCATCTGGGAGCATTACCTCAGTGGGACACCTAGGACTAAGTATCACCAGCTAAGAGACACTGATAAAAAAAGACACCCCCATTAGAGTAACATTAAAGTCATGTGTTAAAAGCAGAAGGGTGAAAAATCTAGGGGCATGCAATCTCTGGATGATCTTTGTATTTACCTTGGTAATGCTTACAGAAAGAGACATGCTTTGCTTAAACGATGTTGGCCATAAGACAACATTTCTATAGAGATTTCCTTTGGAAGAATCATCTTGCAGGAAACGGGATGCTACTACAATAGCTGGTGTCTGGGTAACTTACATTCCAACTCACTTCTGGCATTGGTGAACTCTATAAAACTGTTAACTGGAGCCTTATTTTCTCATCCCTAAAGCATAGTAAGAGTCGGACACGACTGAGCGACTTCACTTTCACTTTTCACTTTCATGCAGTGGAGAAGGAAATGGCAACCCACTCCAGTGTTCTTGCCTGGAGAATCCCAGGGATGGGGGAGCCTGGTGGGCTGCTCTCTATGGGGTCGCACAGAGTCGGACACGACTGAAGTGACTTAGCAGTAGCAAAGCATAGTAATGGTAATTTCCTCTAAGGCTGCTATGCAGAAAAAATTGGCAAACCAAGGCCTGAGTGTGGAGGCATGAGTGGAGTGCAATTAGATCATTGCAGAAGAGCTGGCCAGGAGAGTTTTCTGCTCTGCCCAACACTCTGTCTTAGTCCCTTTCTCAAATCAATCAATTTTCTCACACAACTTTGCCTAAGTACCTGGCATTTTTGCAGATGAATCCCAAAGTCTATTAGTAGAACTCTCCCTCATTTTGTGGATCAGTTCAGCCAGCGTTATCTCAAAATAAAGTATTATGTGTCAGGCACCTTTGTCTGTGATCTGTTCAGAACAGATCTGAAAGTCTGGCTATGCGTGCATGCATGCGTGCTAAGTTGCTTCACTCGTGTCCAACTCTGTGCAATCCTACGGACTGTAGCCTGCCAGGCTCCTCTGTCCATGGGATTCTCCAGGCAAGAATACTGGAGTGGGTTGCCATGCCCTCCTCCAGAGGATCTTCCTGACCCAGGGATTGTCTCCCGAATTAGCAGGCAGGTTTTTAACCAGGAGGTCCCCCCTACCCCACCCCAGGAAGCCTGAAAGTCCGGCTATTTGTATTCAAATCATCTCTCCTTTTTATTGTCTATCATCCATCTTTCCCTCCCTCCAGCCTTCCAAGAAATTTTCAGGGAGCACGTACTCAATTAAAGCCTTAGAGGAATAGTGGACAGATCACAAACTTCCAGACAGGTCTGGGTTCAAGTACTAGTTCAGTACTAGATTTACCAGCTGCAGGACTTAGAGCAAATGGCTACTTTTCTGATCCTGTGCTTCTTTACTTAAAACTGTAAATAATGATTGCTTCCTTACACCTCTTTGTTGAGGTTTATTATCATTAGCACATGAAGGTGATCAGTGATTTTTAAAAGATTCTCAGAGACAGATGCTAGAAATAAAGATGCAGAAAAAACTGAAAAAAAAAAAAAGAACAAAAAAAAACACGCCAAGACCTTGGCACCATAGGAGACATGAAGAGTGAGAGAAAAACATAAACAGCAATTACAGTATAGCATGTTAAATGATTTAAGGAAGAATTTCCTTGTTCCCCAAAGGATGCAGCCATGTCTGCAGAGGAGGAAAGCTGACTCCCTAGCCCTCGGGTGCATACACTGATGTGCTTGTCTCAAGCAGGAGGGATCTGAGTTGACCTGATGCCCCAGTGGACCTTATTACACTTGCAGGTGCCACTGTGAAATAACAAGCTCTCCTCCCACGGTACCTCCTCTCCACCTCCCCCCTCCGAACCAGTTCGCTGCCCAGACTTCCTGTTCTGAACTTATTATATATCCACTCCCTCCCTCCAGCCCTGATCTTTTCTTATCAACCCTGGGTGTATCTTGGTTCAAATTCATTTTCTCCCCAAGACTAAAAATAAAAATCCTCATGTTACAACTCCATTCGTTGCCTGGAGATAACATTCAGCTCTTCACACGCAGGCAGACCTCCTCCAGCTATGCCAATTTAATCCTGTTCTGTAGCTTCACTCATTGTGAATAGGATACCTTTGGCAGGTGAGGTGTTATGAACATCAACATGTTAAATCTTCAGTAAAGTCATTCTCCTGGGCATTTTTTTTTTCCCATTTCATTTTGTCCAGAATGCTGTCACAATGTCCTTTGATATCTCTAGACTTTGCCCTTGAGTTCCTCAGCAGTTCATTAATACATGCACCCATCCAGCAGACATCTACTTGAAGACCTATCGTGTGCCAGGCATTGTGTTACAGCATTCCTTTGATCCTTGTAAGACTGGCAGGTATGTGTGCCTACGTGTACATGCATTTAGGGAGAGAAGGGTAAGTCAGCTATTTCTTCAATTTTGGCTGTTCTTCAGTGATAAATGTGTGCAGGGAAGGAGGGCAAGGTGTGGTCACAAATGTGGATTTCAGCTGTCACCTATATCCTCCACATCTTCATCTAGAAGCCACATACCTGCCAATTACAGAGATTTTTATAACCAGGTCTGCGAGCTCACAATTGGTTGTCTATGCCACACTTAAGAATAGAGTGCTTCCACAGTCACCTCTTCGACTCACATGGAAGATTTCTCTGCCAGGGAGTACAGGCTCTTTACCTTGAGAGGACATCTATATTATCCATCCATAACAGTTTCATTTGTGTATACTTAATTTCATCACTTGGCTGTTTCACTTTTGAGACTCCCTGCATTATAGTGATTAGCTCTTTTTTGTCTCGGCTCTATTATAGATTGTTCTGTCACATTTTATTTTTGTGTTTGCTTTTTTATTAGTTTTAAATGCTGGTTTCAGTAAAATAATGTACAGTCATTCTTCCATATTTAACTGCTTTGCCCTTTTTGGTCAGCTTTGTAATGTTTTTGATTTACAAGTAATTTTGAAATATATACCCATTTAAAAAGGAACGGCTGTACACTCAATTTCTTCCATCTAAATCTTCTTCAGGAAATAATTTAGGCAAAATGTTACTATGGTAGATGATGAATAAGAATTTAGATTATTGCTCTTTCAAAATATTTCTTTTTATGGAAAAATAAGTGTTTTGATTTGCTGCTCTATTGCAAATTCTGGAGCCCAATACTTGACCGTAATTGTCATCTTCCCACCTAGGGGTAAGCTAATCCGAGACGGGAGAGCTGTCCAAGTACAACAGGCCTCAAACATCTAGAGCCATGCACATGTTATTGGATTCAGAGAGCCTGAGCATGGGTAGGTTGGCTATTAGTACACCCATTTTACAGCTGAGGAAACTGAGGCCCTCAGAAGATAACTATCAAACCGAAGCAGTCAACACTGTGGTGGCAGGATGCAAACATAGGTGTTCTGATTCTAAATTCTACGCCTCCCTCCTCTCACCCTAGACCACACATTCAGAACCAGGGTATAGTCTTCGAAAGGCATGGGAAGGATGAAGAGGAGACAGGTCTGGGGAAAAGGAATCGCTAGAAGGTCTCTCTAGTATATTCAATACTTATGGGGTTAATTTCATTAAGAGTCTGATTCTGAAGATCAAAAAGGTGAGAAACTGGAGAGAAAAAACTTTAATGAGTGAGACCATGGCAGTGAGAGGTTGTGAGAAGATTTAGGGTTGAGAGGGACAGAAGTCCTAAGCAGGAAGTGGGATGTGCCCTGGGCTAAAAAACTACATTTTGGATCATGAGTTTAATTTGATTTCTGTTACATTACAGAAAGGGGAATGGTAGAAGAGGTAGAACAGAAATTGGCTGCCTTATGAAGTAGAGAGTCCCCTATTATATAAAGCTTATGACTCTGTACTAGTCAGGGTTAACCAGAGAGGCAGAGACAAGCACCAGTAGATTGTATACGGGTATGTGTGTGTGTGTGTGAGTGTGTTTGTTTGCACATGTATATATATATATGTGTGTGTGTGTGTGTGTATATACATATATATTGAATTATATATATATTCTATTCAGGATATATAGTTGAATTATTCCTATTCAACACTTCTTTGATATGTGTTACTTCTTTGACATTACTCAGTTGTGTCTGACTCTTTTTGACCCCATGAACCATAGCCCACGAAGCTCCTCTGTCCATGGAATTCTCTAGGCAAGAATACTGGAGTGGGTAGCCATTCCCTTCTCCAGGGGATCTTTCCTGCCAAGAGATGAAACCCAGGTCTCCTGCACTGCAGGCAGACTCTTTACTATTTGAGCCATCAGGGAAGTCCATATATATACACATATGTGTGTGTGTGTGTGTGTGTGTGTGTGTATACACCCATGCTTATATATGCATATAATCTCCTAGTGGTTGGTTCTGTTCCTCTAAAAATATAAATAAGCACATTACATATTACATATATACATGCATTATATATATATTTTTATAAATATGTATGTATTATTTATTTATAGAGAAATTTGGCCTTTTCCAACTCTGGGAACTGGTTAAGCTGTCTATAAATCTGTTGTATCTTGTCTGATGCTGGAGCTTGAAGTCCACTGGGTAGGCAGTCAGGAAGGAAAGATGGATATAAGTAATGAGGAAAATTAGGGGCAGCTGGGAACCCAAAGGCATGAGCTGAAACTCCCTAAGGATGAACTGGAACCTCGGTTTTCACTGCTACCCCAGTTGTAAATGTGGATGACCTGCTGGAGCCAGGGTCTCTTCTCAAAACACACACAAATGGATAACAGGTTAGAGAAGTTGGAGGAGGATCTGGGGAAAGGAAATGCACTCGTAGGCTTGGATGCTGCTTTATGCTGACTCCGTGAGTCTGCAGATCAGCAACAACACATGAGCAGCAAAGGGCTAATGTGTCCTTTCATCCTCCAGATTTCCCTAGCACCTCTCTGTGGTCCAACCTAACTGAAAACTACAGGAAACTGAATTCTGAGTAATGAACTTCAGTCTAGCCAACCTGACATATAGAAAGCCACCATTCTAGGTGGGAAGGAATACTGTGTCTGGTGGAGAGCTGATTTTGATCCTCCCCAAAGGCACAGCAGAAACTCAGGGAACCAAACATGCCTTCTGACTATTGAGCACCCAGGTCCTCTCCAGCCACGGAGATCTCCTTGTGCATTCACTGATTTAGCTGTTTTCCGTGCCTTTGTCACTGGAGATTTTCATTCTCCAAGACCAAAGAATGAGAAAGAGTCTTCCCATTTTCTCTCTTCTTTATTGCCAAAGATCAATGCATCTGCCTTTTGTATTTTAAAGATTTATAATTGCATGCATTACTACAAGCAACAATAATAGCTAAAATTATTCATTGAGAATATATAATGTGCCAGACCCTTTCACCTGTCCTCTCATTAAATTCTTACAACAATCCTATGTAGAAAGCATTACTGTTACCTTAATTTTACTGATGTAAACTGATTGATCAAATTGCCAACCTCCGGTGGATCATCGAAAAAGCAAGAGAGTTTCAGAAAAACATCTATTTCTGCTTTATTGACTATACCAAAGCTTTTGACTGTGTGGATCACAATAAACTGTGGAAAATTCTGAAAGAGATGGGAATACTGGACCACCTGACCTGCCTCTTGAGAAACCTGTATGCAAGTCAGGAAGCAACAGTTAGAACTGGACATGGAACAAAAGACTGGTTCCAAATAGGAAAAGGAGTACGTCAAGGCTGTATATTGTCACCCTGCTTATTTAACTTATATGCAGAGCACATCATGAGAAATGCTGGGCTGAATGAAGCACAAAGTGCAATCAAGACTGCTGGGAGAAATATCAATAATCTCAGTTATGCAGATGACACCACCCTTTATGGCAGAAAGTGAAGAACTAAAGAGCCTCTTGATGAAAGTGAAAGAGGAGAGTGAAAAAGTTGGCTAAAGCTCAACATTCAGGAAACCAAGATCATGGCATCTGGTCCCATCACTTCATGGGAAATAGATGGGGAAACAGTGGAAACAGTGTCAGACTTTATTTTTCTGGGCTCCAAAATCACTGCAGATGTTGACTGCAGCCATGAAATTAAAAGATGCTTACTCCTTGGAAGGAAAGGTGTGACCAACCTAGACAGTATATTCAAAAGCAGAGACATTACTTTACCAACAAAGGTCCATTGTCAAGGGTATGGTTTTTCCAGTAGTCATGTATGGATGTGAGAGTTGGACTATAAAGAAAGCTGACAGTCGAAGAATAGATGCTTTTGAACACCCGAAAAATTGAACACTTTTGCAACTATGTTAGAGAAGACTCTTGAGAGTCCCTTGGACTGCAAGGAGATCCAACCAGTCCACTCTAAAGGATATCAGTCCTGGGTGTTCATTGGAAGGACTGATGTTGAAGCTGAAACTCCAATACTTTGGACACCTGATGAGAAGAGCTGACTCATTTGTAAAGACCCTGATGCTGGGAAGGACTGAGGGCAGGAGGAGAAGGGGACGACAGAGGATGAGATGGTTGGATGGCATTACTGATTCAATGGACATGAGTTTGAGTAAACTCTGGGAGTTGGTGATGGACAGGGAGGCCTGGTGTGCCACGGATCATGGGGTTGCAAAGAGTTGGACATGACTGAGAGACGGAACTGAACTGAAACTGATTGAAATTTGAGATTGATGTGCTCAATGTCAGATAGTTATTACGTTTTGGAGCAGAGATTCAAATCCAAGACATTCAGCTTTGGAAGCACCACCACCACCATCACCAAAAATAACAGGAAAGAGAAATTACCACATGGCTAAGACCCCTCTCGGAGGTTTTACAGTTAAGCCCCTGGTATCTAAAATCTCTTACTTTCTTTCAGTTTGGAGAATGTGTGATTCTATCAGAAGAAGGAGAGAAAGTAGAAGGGTAAATAGAGATAATCCGAGAAAATAAAAATGATGACAAAAAAGAGGCGTACAGGAGGCATCAAAGGGATAAATTGAAGAACAGGGAAAAAGAAAGGAAGATAACAATAAAAAGATTTTTCTGTCTTAATACTACTCCACATAGGAAGGTATGATTTCTCACCTATGATGGCTGCAAATGACTACAAATGAATACAAGGTAGACACATCTCATCAACAAAATAAATAGCCAACAGTGTTGGTTTGCCAACTGATGGCTTTCAAGCAACTTTAAAAGGTTAAGTGGTAAAAAATAAAAGCTTAAAACCAAGGAATGAATACCAAGGAATGGGGATAGTGGTTCTAGCAATTATTCAGAATTGGGTCCCAGGGGCTGTTGTCTGAGCATTCTCAGGACAGGTCAGGTCTGAGGTCACTGCAGGGTTGGCTAATGAGGATAGGCAGTCCTTCATGTCTACTTTCAGAAGAGAGTAACAGCTAGAAAGCCTTTGAAAATCACGAGTGCAGGCTACTATATAAAACCCCGGTTGCTGAACACATATAGCAGGCCAGGCACGTGGCTCTCAAACCAGCATCTTCACTGCGTGGCTGTGCAGCTGTGGTTCAGTGCCACTGAGCTGCTGGTGTGCAGAATGTCTAGCCTTGAACCCTTCTCGCCTAGTACAGAACTGCTCATCCTTTGAGTTCCAGCTCAGTAGCATCCTCCATCTCAACATATTTCCCAGCATTGCTCTTCAGGGCTTCTTTCTGTTGGTTCTATATGATAATTAATTGTTTACCTCTCTGAGCTCCTTGTGCAGCAGGATTGTAGCCTACGTTTTCCCCACATTTTCATTAATGACATTACAAGTACCTTGGGAACACTCCTCAGCTTAGAGTCACTGCACTGCTCCCTCTTCTAAGTGCAAGCCACCCTGACAACTTAAAAGCCTAGAATTCCTTCCTTTGCCAGGCTTCTCCAGAGTTCTCTCTTCTTTTCCATCCCCACTGACTCTACCTTTGTTTACTTCATCATTCTCTCTTTCTAGGAACAAATGAATAATCTTCAAACATCTCACTCACAAATACATGATTTGTCTCCACTTCAGAGGGCTAGGATTTTTTCAAATTGGAGGAGTAGGATGGTGCCCAGAGGTAAATATCCAGGACTCAACTCCCTACAAAGCTATGCTTCAACATCTCTTTTGTTTTTCAAACCATGTGAACAGTTTCTCCCAAAATCAGTCATCAGAAAAACACTGTTTATCCTTCTTCAGCTTGTTGATTTGCCCTTCCTAACTGAACAAGATGGGAGAACACTGCAGACTCCCTTAACTGTGACTCAAGTAGCAATACAAACCACTGAGCTGCATCAGTGTTTAAAAACCAAGAATTTTACAACAGAATACATCCATAGATGATAAGACTTACATAACTGATATTTCCACCCGTCGAAGCTCTTTTGGACATATTGATCTTAATCACAAAGATAGATATTATTATTCCCACTTTATAAACATCAAAACAAAGGCTCGAAGCACTATGGTGGCTCTTGTAGGATCTCACAGCTGGTTAGTGACAGAGTTCATTAAAAAAACCTTGATTTCCCCAGTCTAGGGAAGGCATACATCTGAGAGAGCTTCTACTCCATTACTCTGGATGCTTACTGATTTTAAACTTTGAAGTCATCACATATCTATATATTTTCAACCTCTGTCTATAAGCAGAATGCATTTGAGAGATTTATGAGACAGGCAATCTAGAAAAGATGACTGTTTTCAGAAGCTACTGCTCCCCAGTCCTCCTTAGGTAGAAAACCTTAATTTGTCTTCCCCAATTCACTCCACCTCAGAGAATAGCTTTGTGGATGGAAAAGCAATAATAAAAGACCAAACGCAGTCCGGCTGCAAATGATCAGCCTCTTCTCTCCAATGTGGTAATTTACAAGCTTCCCCTAGGTCGGGCAGTTACTTACATACATGGTGAGCTCTGCCGGATAGCCTGGCCAGCAATGGGGAGAGTGCTCCCCCAACCCAACCCCCATTTCTCATTTAACTCTACTCATTAGAAGAGGCTTCGGCACAAGCCAGGTTGACATGTCAATAAGTCACCAAGGAAATGCAAAAATTGACAGCTGAGGAGTCCCAGCAACCAGTCTTCTCCACTACAGAAGCCCCCAGAAAACAGGTTTCTCAACCTCCTTGCCAGGTCACTTAAATGAGTAGTGACATTTGAGTCCCTCAGAGTAATTAATTTCCTCTGTCTCCAATAGTTCCTCATATTTTAAATGAATTTTTACAAGTCTCAGATCCTCCAGCCTCCCAGCTCGCTCTCCAGTCCCGTTGTTCCCCAAGGTCTCATAACAAATAGCTCCCACTCGTATTTGCCTTGCAAACTCACATAAACTGGAAATGATAAATACATTATCTGGGCTTTTTAACAGACCATTGTTTAATTTTCTATGCTTGTCTGGCTGGGGAAGAGATGAACATTACCTTGTGGAGAATAAGATTTCTATTCTATGTAAGGCGGGTTGGGGTAATCTATGGCAGAAACACAGCACTCTGTTCATCCTAATAGGCGGTGCTGCTAATTAAAAGTGTTAGGAAGGAACATCCATCCACCAGTCTGTGATTCATTCAGCATTATCCCTGGTAAACAAGAAATAGATATTGGAATGAATGCTTCTAATTTGTCAAAAGAATAGGCATTTTCAATTGTGCCTTCCTGGCTCCCTGTATGAAGTACATAATTCAGTGTTGCCATCATTTAAAAGTTTAGGACCTCAAAAGAATAGTACTTGTCCCTAAAGCTCATAAATCTCCAAGTCTGTTTCTTATGTAGAGACATTTATCTTATGCACGGTTTGACTTTAGTTTGCACAATTGAGAATGGTTCCTTCTGTTGGTAAATATATTTAGACTGGTATTTGAGAAGGGAGGTGACATTATTGTATTTAAAAATCAAACCAGTCTGAGACAACCTATTAGGAGAAACCAAAATCTGGGCAGGAAAACTTAAGACTCTTAATGACATTTACTAGGTGCTTAAAGACAAGAAGAAAGAGAATCAATATTATCTTCCTGTAACCATAAACACAATGTAGCCCAGAGAAAAGGCACCGATTCCTGAAGGCTCCGTAAACCCTCTAGAGCTTAAAGAGGAACACGAAAGCACAAAGGCCGTCACTTCAAGAAGACCCTGAGACATTTGTGAGTGTTTTCCCAGAGAGCAAGACTTTCCTCAGGCCAGCAAGACAATCGGCCTCAAACATTTACCTTTGTGTTGTGTAAAAGGGTCCCTTGATCATGAAGACATGGAGTTGGGGTTCACCAGCATGTCTTGCTGAATGCTGAAAACAAATAAAACATGATATTAAAAAAATAAACATTAATTACTTAACTGGCTTGTTTTTCTTCCTTCTATTTCAGTCAAGAAACATTTACTAATTTCCTACCACACAGCAGGCATTGGAAATAAAAAGATGGCATAAACAAAACACGCCTAAACAAAAATCAACAAATATAGCCCATTGTAAGGACTGAACAAGAAGTGGTCCACAATACCTCTTAGGTAGGAGGGTGTGTGTGTGTATTGGTGTCACTTCCTGAGATACATGTGTGTGCACACACTCGTGTACATTTCTACACATACCCAGAAGCATGGAAGAATTTTTAAAGAACTTTCCCAATTTATCTGACTCTCTAAAGGCTTGAGCTCTTGCCTTAAGATCAGTAAAGAAGAGGGCACTGGAGAAAATGTCAAGAGTCTTAAAAGTGTTCGTAGCCTTTAATCTGCAATTCTCCTTCAGGAGTCCTTCTCAAGGAAACAATAGAGAATGCAGGCCAATATTTATGCACAGAGGTTGGCATCACAATGTTGTTTTTAAGAGGGAAACAGACAATGGAGGAATGATAAACTGAATATTTCTACATAGAGTAATAATGTAACTGCAAAAATATAAAAAAATTCCAAAATAAAACATAGCAAAATTGTTTACAAAGTTTGAGCTCATCCATGTAGAAATTAGTCTTTAAAATATGCCAGCTGTTAACACTGGTTATTTCTCTGTAGTATGCTGCTCCTGCTGCTAAGTCGCTTCAGTCGTGTCTGACTCTGTGCGACCCCAGAGATGGCAGCCCACCAGGCTCCCCTGTCCCTGGGATTCTCCAGGCAAGAACACTGGAGTGGGTTGCCATTTCCTTCTCCAATGCATGAAAGTGAAAAGTGAAAGTGAAATCACTCATTTGTGTCCGACTCGTATCGATCCCGTGGACTGCAGCCCACCAGGCTCCTCCGTCCATGGGATTTTCCAGGCAAGAGTACTAGAGTCGGGTGCCATTGCCTTCTCCGCTCTGTAGTATGATCATACGTTATTTTTCTCTTTTTGTTTTCCAAATTCCTTACAGACATCACACATTATTTTTCTAGGAAGAAAATGTTTGTATATGAAAAAATTTAAGCTTCAGCATCACCATTTCTGCACCACTTTCCTTACATGCACTTATATAATTGGGAACTCCCTGTTCCATGCTGAAATGGAGAAATAACTGCATTTTGAATGCAGTGATACAGGAGACACAGGTTCGATCCCTGGGTCAGGAAGACGCCCCTGGAGAAGGAAATGGTGACCCACTCCAGTACTCTTGCCTGGGAAATCCCATGGACAGAGGAGCCTCGTGGGCTACAGTCCATGGGGTAGCAAAAAGTCAGACACAACTTAGTGACTAAATGACAACAAAAAAGGTGACGCCACATAGGACTTGTCCATTCCATGTCTGCCTCTTTCTATCTGTGAGCTCCTCAGAGGAAGTCATCATACCTTACTAATCCTTGCTTCCTGTGAACCTAGACCAAAGATAAGCTCATGCTGCTGTGGCTATTTAGTCACTAAGTCGTGTCTGATGCTTTTTCGACCCTACGGACTATAGCCTGCCAGGCTCCTCTGACCATGGGATTTCCCAGGCAACAATACTAGAGTGGGTTGCCATTTCCTTCTCCAGGGGATCTTCCCAACCCTGGAATCAAACCCATGTCTCCTGCTTGGACAAAGGCAGATTCTCTACCACTGAGCCACCTGGGAAGCCTGGACAAGCTCATAGTTTTCATCTAATCAGTGTTTGCCGCATAAAAGAAGGAATGAGTGAATGAATGAATTTAAGACTTAATAGGGACTTCCCTGGTGATCCAGTAGCTAAGACTGTGCTTTCAGTGCAGGGGACCTGGGTTTGATCCCTGGTTGGGGAGCTAGATCTGGCGTGCTGCAACTAAGACCTGGTACACCCAAATAAATAAATAAATATATATTTTTTAAAAGACTTAGTAAATGGAAATGACTTGACAAAACAACACTAAGAGAATTGTTCATTCAAATAATCAGTGACAATAAAATTTAAGTTCCATTTGAATTCACAGAAGATAGAAGAAGATAGAAAGCAGAGAGAGAACCATTTTTCAGCAAAGACCGTGAAACAGAAAAAAAAGCCTATGGTTAAAACACATACACACACTACTCAACATAATGGAATATCACAGCCTACTGATCTTCCAATATATTCCAATACCCAGAATCTGTTTTAGACTGGAATATTTATCTAGTAACAATATCCCATTACAGCAACTCAGTTATTTTACATGTTTGGAGTTGCATATACATAAACTGAACAGATACTTATTACTAGTTTAATCAGCAATGGCTGGTTGACTCCTTACTAAAGGAAAAAAAAAAAAAGCTACAGGATAGATGATTGCTATGGTTTATACAAATTCAATTTAGTTTATTCATAAAACTAGTGAAATATAGCCAGGATATTAATTTATAGTTGTATTTCTCTGGAGATAGAGCTGGTTTGAATCCCATCTCTGTCTTTTAAGATCTGGGTGATCTTGGGCAAGTTATTTGACCTTTCTAAGGCTCAGTTTTCTTACATATAAAATGGGATAATAAAAACATGAGTCTAATGAGGTTATTGTAAAGAACAAAATGAGAGAAAGCATGGCATTCAAAACAGACCTCAATCTGATGCCTGTGTCCATCCAGACCTGGACGTTTTGTACATAAGCCAGTCTTTCTTTTTATCATGTGCCATGAAGTATGCTAGACACTACAAATATTATCTCGTTTCATCCGCATAGTATTTGTTATGAGGAGGCACTTTTTTTTTTTACTTTATAATCCTTTTTATTTCTATCTTATTGGTAGTAATGTCCCCTCTTTCATTTCTGATTTTAGTTATTCAAGTCATTTCTCTTTCTCTCTCTCCTTTTATTGAATTAAGCTAAAGGTTTGTCAATTTTGTTAATTTTTATTTATTTTTTAATTGAAGTATAATTGCTTTACAATATTGTGTTACTTTTAGTTAGTCTTTTTGAAGAAACAACTATTGGTTATGTTGACTTTCTCTCCTGTTTTTCTATTTTATCATATTTTTCCACTTTAAAAATGAGGACACTGATGCCCAGTTTTAATGTTATTGTCTGAATCAAGATTCAAACTAGACTGCCTGGTTCCAAAAGCTAATCTCATTAACTGTTTTGAAAAGAAGGTACTAAGTTCTGGTTTGCACCGATCTTCAACTCATAAGAAAATTCAGTTTACAAGTTTGCTATGCCACACCACATTACTTGACATGCTATGGCTTGAATTTTATTCCCTGGTAGTCACACTTAAGTACCCTCCTATTTCTTTTCTTATTAAATACTTCAAGCTTGAATTTCAGTATAGACATAATTATAACCCTAAGCTATGTACTACCACCCAGCCTTGTCAAATACTAAAATTCCATCATATTTGCTTCAGATCTTTTCTTTCTAGAATTAAACATTATACGATATAAGTAGATTTTGCCATGAATTTCCTCCTAATTCCAAAAAGATAACTTTCTTTTAAAGATAGGATTATCTTTAAAAGATTATTATATTATATTTAAAAGATTATCTTTTAAATTAAAATAAAATTTCCTTCTAATTCCAAAAACATACTCTCCTAAATGTCCTTGCATGTTTTTCTGTTTCTAATACATGTTTGCATCCATAAACAATATATAGCACTGTTTTGCCTGTTTAAAACTTTGTTTAAATATCTCATTGTAGGCATCCATCTGAAGCCTGCTTATTTTGCTGAATGTTTCAGATAATTTACTACTTTGATAGAACTAGTTTATATTCTCTCATTTTAACATTTAGATAGTATTTTATCATATATTTATATTCTAACTTAATCATTAATATTGATGGACATTTAAGCTATTTCCAAATTATGCTAATACAAATAATGGTGTGATGCATATTGTTACACTCTTGGGCTACATATTGTGGTTTCTCTACTGACTTGCTAGGCCAAAGAGTATATGCCTCCTCAAAGATATCTGAGATGTGGCAAACTGCTCTCCAAGGTAGCAAGAGCAATTTACACTAGTTCATATCATTACCAACATTGGGTATTGCCAGACTGTAACAGTTCTTCAATCTGGTAGATATAAAATAATTCATACTTTAATATGCATTTCTCTAATTACTAGTGAGATTAGACATTATTTTTCTTTTTTATATTTTTACATGAGTTTTTTCCTTCTGCTTTTTATATGCCTTTATTTTTTTCTATTGAGTTGTTACAAGAAGGAAACAACATACGCTAAAAAATAAGAAAGCAAAACACCTAGTATGCCTGATGGTCATTCGGGCTATGGGGCTGAATCACTTTTCTAACTTTTTTATTTAGTACTGGGGTATAGCCAGTTAACAATGTTGTGATAGTTTCAGGTGAGCAGCAAAGGGACTGAGCCATACATATGCATGTATCCATGCTCCCCCAAACTTTATGGGAGTTTACTCTTCAGTAGGGTCATTAGGGAAAACCTTACCAGTAAGATGACATTTAGGTAAGTGTGGGTGCAACCAATGGGAAGCAACAGAAAAATGGTAAAATTATAACATCTGATCAAGACATGCAGTGGTACTCAGTATATTCTATACTAGTTTGCATGTTTTTACAGTTATATATGTTCCAATTGTTTTTCCTAACCAAAGTTTATCTTCCTATTTTGTTTATAGTGACATATAAAATGTTTTAAATTTTAATATAAAAAACATATTAGTATTTCCATTTTTTGTTTTATTAAATAAAACTCTGCCAACACTGGATCATAAAGATAGTCTTCTATGGTTATTTTTAAAATGATGCCTTTTGCATTTAATCCATTTGGAACTGATATTCTTTATATGGGGGCTTCCCTAGTGGCTTAGACAGTAAAGAATCTGCCTGCAATGTAGGAGACCTGGGTTTGATCCCTGGGTGGGGAAGATACCCTGGAGAAGGAAATGGCAACCCACTTCAGTATTCTTGCCTGGAGAATTCCATGGACAGAGGAGCCTGGTGGGCCTCAGTCCATGGGATAGCAAAGAGTCAGACACAACTGAGAGACTTCACTTTCTCTTTCTTTCGATGATTTCTGCATTGGTTTGTAATGATGCATCTATCATGCATTAATTTTATAATCAGTATAGTCTATTTCTGGCCTCTAGCTTTTGTTTCAGGGCTTCCCTGATAGCTCAGTTGGTAAAGAATCTGCTTGCAATGCAGGAAACCCTGGTTCTATTCCTGGTTCAGGAAGATCCCATGGAGAAGGGATAAATCTAACCACATGGACCACAGCCTTGGCTAACTCAATGGAACTAAGTGATGCCATCTAGGGCCACCCAAGAAGGACAGGTTATGGTGGAGAATTCTGACAAAATGTGGTCCTTTGGATAAGGGAATGGCAAACCACTTCAGTATTCTTGCCTTGAGAACCCCATGAACAGTATAAAGGGAAAAAGATAGAACATTGAAAGATGAACTCCCCAGGTCAGTAGGTGCCCAATATGCTACTGGAGATCAGTGGAGAAATAACTCCAGAAAGAATGAAGGGATGGAGCCAAAGCAAAAACAATACGCAGTTGTGGATGTGACTGGTGATAGAAGCAAGGTTTGATGCTGTAAAGAGCAATATTGCATAGGAACCTGGAATGTTAGGTTCATGAATGAAGGTAAATTGGAAGTGGTCAAATAGGAGATGGCAAGAGTGAACGTCAGCATTCTAGGAATCAGCGAACTAAGATGGACTGGGGTGAATTTAACTCAGATGACCATTATATCTACTACTGTGGGCAAGAACCCCTTAGAAGAAATGGAGTAGCCATCATGGTCAACAAAAGAGTCCAAAATGCAGTACTTGGATGCAATCTCAAAAATGACAGAATGATCTCTGTTCATTTCCAAGGCAAACCATTCAATACCATTGTAATCAAAGTCTATGCCCCAGCCAGTATTGCTAAAGAAGCTGAAGTTGAATGGTTCTATAAAGACTTACAAGACTGTTTAGAACTAACACTCCCGAAAGATGTCCTTTTCATTATAGGGGACTGGAATGCAAAAGTAGGAAGTCAAGAAACACCTGGAGTAACAGGTAAATTTGGCCTTCGGGTATGGAATGAAGCAGGGCAAAGGCTAATAGAGTTTTGCCAAGAGAATGCAGTGGTCATAGTAAACACCCTCTTCCAACAATACAAAAGAAGAGTCTACATGTGGACATCACCAGATGGTCGACACCAAAATCAGATTGATTATATTCTTTGCAGTCAAAGATGGAGAAGCTCCATACAGTCAGCAAAAACAAGACTGGGAGCTGACTGTGGTTCAGATCATAAACTCCTTATTGCCAAATTCAGACTTAAATTGAAGAAAGTAGGGAAAATCACTAGACCATTTGGGTATGACATAAGTCAAATCCCTTACCGTTATACAGTGGAAGTGAGAAATAGATTTAAGAGACTAAATCTAATAGATAGAGTGCCTGATGAACTATGGACAGAGGTTCGTGACATTGTACGGGAGACAGGGATCAAGACCATCCCAAGAAAAAGAAATGCAAAAAAGCAAAATGGCTGTCTGAGGAGGCCTTACAAATAGCTGTGAAAAGCAGAAAAGTAAAAAGCAAAGGAGAAAAGGAAAGATATATCCTTTTGAATGCAGAGTTCCAAAGAATAGCAAGAAGAGAAAAGAAAGCCTTCCTCAGTGACCAGTGCAAAGAAATAGAGGAAAACAATAGAATGGGAAAGACTGGAGATCTCTTCAAAAAAATTAGAGATACCAAGGGAAGATTTCATGCAAAGATGGGCTCCATAAAGGACAGAAATGGTGTGGACCTACAGAAGATATTAAGAAGAGATGGCAAGAATACACAGAAGAACTGTACAAAAAAGATCTTCACGGCCAAGATAATCATGATGGTGTGATCACTCACCTAGAGCCAGAGATCCTGGAATGTGAAGTCAAGTGGGCCTTAGAAAGCATCACTACGAACAAAGCTAGTGGAGGGGATGGAATTCCATTTGAGCTATTTCAAATCCTAAAAGATCATGCTGTGAAAGTGGTGCACTCAATATGCCAGCAAATTTGGAAAACTAAGCACAGGACTGGAAAAGGTCAGTTTTCATTCAAATCCCTAAGACAGGTAATGCCAAAGAATGCTCAAACTACCACACAATTGCACTCATCTTTACACGCTAGTAAAGTAATGCTCAAAATTTTCCAAGCCAGGCTTCAGCAATACATGAAATTCCAAATGTTCAAGCTGGTTTTAGAAAAGGCAGAGGAACCAGAGATCAAATTGCCAACATCCGCTGGATCATCAAAAAAGCAAGAGAGTTCCAGAAAAATATCTATTTCTGCTTTATTGACTATGCCAATTAACTTTGACTATGTGATCACAATAAACTGTGGAAAATTCTGAAAGAGATGGGCATACCAGATCACCTGACCTGCCTCTTGAGAAACCTGTATGCAAGTCAGGAAGCAACAGTTAGAACTGGACATGGAACAACAGACTGGTTCCAAATAGGAAAAGGAGTGCATCAAGCCTGTATATTGTCACCCTACTTATTTAACTTATACGCAGAGTACATCATGAGAAACACTGGGCTGGATGAAGCACAAGCTGGAATCAAAATTGCCAGAAGAAATATCAATAACCTCAGAAATGCAGATGACACCACCCTTATGGCAGAAAGTGAAGAAGAACTAAAGAGCCTCTTGATGAAAGTGAAAGAGGAGAGTGAAAATGATGGCTTAAAGTTCAACATTCAGAAAACTAAGATCATGGCATCTGGTCCCATCAACGTCTTGGCCAATAGGTGGGGAAACAATGGAAACAGTGGCTGACTATTTTTGGGGGCTCCAAAATCACTGCAGATGTTGACTGCAGCCATGAAATTAAAAGATGCTGGCTCCTTGGAAGGAAAGTTATGACCAACCTAGATAGCATATTAAAAAGCAGAGAGATTACTTTGCCAACAAAGGTCCATCTAGTCAAGGCTAAGGTTTTTCCAGTAGTCAGGTATGGTTGTGAGGGTTGGAGTATAAAGAAAGCTGAGCACCGAAGAATTGATGCTTTTGAACTGTGGTGTTGGAGAAGTCCCTGAAAGTCTGTTGGACTGCAAGGAGATCCAACCAGTCCATCCTAAAGGAGATCAGTCCTGAATGTTTATTGGACTGATTTAGATGCTGAAACTCCAATACTTTGGCCACCTGATGTGAAGAGCTGACTCATTTGAAAAGACCCTGATGCTGGGAAAGGTTGAAGGCAGGAGGAGAAGGGGACAACAGAGGATAAGATGGTTGGATGGCATCACCAACTCAATGAACATAAGTTTGGGTAAACTCTGGCAGTTGGTGATGGACAGGGAGGCCTGGCGTGCTGCAGTCCGTGGGGTCACAAAGAGTCAGACGTGACTGAGTGACTGAACTGAACTGAGATTTTATTTTATTCATCTAGTTTACTGTGCAGATAAACATCCACACTACCCTAATTGCTATAATATATCTCACATTGTCACAGCTGGCAAGACCTATCCATCTGTTTATCTGCCTGTCTGTCCAGCCAGCCAGTCAGCCATCACCCATATATTCATCCACCCTTTATTATATTTCATAAATCTTTGTTGATATCCTAACTGTGCCAAACACTTGTTTGGTCACTGTGTATTTAATAACAACTGAACAGATACCCTGCCCTCCTGGAGCGTATACTCCAGAGGGTGGAGACAGACACTATGCAAATAAATGACACTGTGTAGGCCAGACAGTGGTAAGTGCCATGGAGAAACATGAAGCAGGGAAAGAGGATTTGGCACATGTTAACAGCCAATATAATACATAAACTGAAAAACCTAATGAGATAAAAATGAACTTATTTAAAATACATACCAGACATTTAGAGTTTACAATAAACATTTAAAATGCTCCTGCTTGGAATATAGCAGCAGTTTACAACTTCTGGTGAAGAACAAAGTGGTGGTCCTTGAAAATGCAGCCTATCCTGGCCAAGCTGTGACTGCATAGGAAGGTTTATTCTAGTCACCTGGGACAAGAGGGCTGGGCACATATGCATTCTGTCTGATCTTTCATTGCAACCTGACTCAAGACACTGGTCTTGGACCAGAATGAGACCGCGGTTTGTCAGCTGGACAGTGGGGAAGCCTGGAAAAATTTCTGCTTCTGGAGATCTGCAAATAAGACCAGAGTGCTCATACCCAGCTCACCACCCCTCACCTGCTACCAATTACCAATGTTTTCACAAGTTGTCTGGAGACATGATTACAATTGAAACAGCACTATTTTCCCTCCCTCCCTTGCCTGGAAAATCCCATGGACGGAGGAGCCTGGAAGGCTGTGGTCCATGGGGTCGCTGAGGGTTGGGCACGACTGAGCGACTTCACTTTCACTTTTCACTTTCATGCACTGGAGTAGGAAATGGCAACCCACTCCAGTGTTCTTGCCTGGAGAATCCTAGGGACGGGGGAGCCTGGTGGGCTGCCGTCTCTGGGGTTGCACAGAGTTGGACACGACTGAAGTGACTTACTAGCAGCTCAATTCATAGAGTAAAAAAGCCAATGTACAATTGCATTTTAGAGTTTATTTATTTACTTTACCCCAGTTTTCAAACCTTGGGCAGTTATCACCTTTATTCAGTATAAAACTTAGGATATTTTCTTTTTAACATGATGAGCACTATAAAACTCTAGACAAGTTATTTCACCTTTCTAATCTTTGGTGTATACTCACCTTCAAACAGGATAATAATATCTAATTGCAGACTTGTTGTGACCATTAAGTATTATATTGAAAGACTTTAGTATAGTGATGGTATATAGCAGTCATGGAATAAATGGCAGGAATAAATAAATTCTTATCATTAGAACTGTTATACAAATAGTTCCAGGTATTTGCCAAAGATCTCTGATATTTGCCTGGGTCTAGAATCCCAGCCTCTTTGGGGCTGTTCCCATCTGAGCACATATTGACAGAAAGTAAATAATTTGATTTAGAATCTCAAGCCTCAGTTCTAGCCCCAGCACTTTATCATCACCAACATGTAAGAGCTGCTTGTGTCCCAGTGAGAGCCACAGCATGTAAATGGCATCAACATGTTAGGGGTAGCTCATTTGCATATCCCCCCAAACGCTGCAATATTTTGGATAGATGTTGCAGAGCTGGATGTACACTAGTTATAGCTAGGATCAATGCATTAGAGTTTGCTCATTTGCATATGTCTAATCATAGCAAAGGAAACACCCAAGGGGTCAGTATTACCTCTAGGGGAGCCAATCACAGTAGGGCTAGTTCCCTCTACCCCACTAGTGAGTCTGCACAGCTTCACTGCAGGGGCCCACTGACCCTCCCCTCTCCTCATTTTCCAGCCAGTCTCTGGCTAAAGGTCCGGAACTTGTTCTGAGAAGAACCCTCATTTCAGTTCAGTTGGTCAGTCGTGTCTGACTCCTTGCAACCCCATGGACTGCAGCCTGCCAGGCTTCCCTGTCCATCACCAACTCCCAGAACTTATTCAAACTCATAGCCATTGAGTTGGTGATCCATCCAAACATCTCATCCTCTGTCATCCCCATCTTCACCTGCCTTCAATCTTTCCTAGCATTAGGGTCTTTTCAAATGAGTCAGTTCTTCGAATCAGGTGGCCAAAGTATTGGAGTTTCACCTTCAGCATCAGTCCTTCAAATGAATATTCAGGATTGGTTTCCTTTAGGATTGACTAGTTTGATCTCCTTGCAGTCCAAGGCACTCTTGAGAGTCTTCTCCAACACCATAGTTCAAAAGCATCAATTCTTTGGCATTCAGCTTTCTTTTTGGTCCAACTCTCACATCCATATATGACTGCTGGAAAAACCACAGCTTTGACTAGACAAACCTTTGTTAGCAAAGTCTCTGCTTTTTAATATGCTTTCTAGGTTGGTCACAGCTTTTCTTCCAAGGAGCAAGTGTCTTTTAATTTCACGAGTAAAGTCACCATCTGCAGTGATTTTGTAGCCCAAGAAAATAAGGTCCGTCATTGTTTCCATTGTTTCCCCATCTATTTGCCATGAAGTGATGAGACTGGATGCCGTGATCTTTTTTTGAATGTTGAGTTTTAAGCCAGATTTTTCACTTTCCTCTTTCACTTTCATCAAGAGGCTCTTTAGTTCTTCTTCACTTTCTGCCATCAGGGTGGTGTCATCTGCATATCTGAGGTTATTGATATTTCTCCTGGCAATCTTGATTCCAGCTTGTGCTTCATCTAATCCTGCATTTCACATGATGGACTCTGCATATAAGTTAAATAAGCAAGGTGACAATACACAGCCTTGAAGTACTGCTTTCCCAACTTGGAACCAGTCTGTTGTTCCATGTCTGGTTCTAACTGTTGCTTCTTGACCTGCATACAGATTTCTCAAGAGGCAGGTTGAACCCTCAGGCTAGATTCAACCCATAGTGACAGTTTATCAGCAGCCAGGAGAGTCAAAGCGTTCATACCCACAAGGGAACTAGGGGGCCAGCAGTGGTGCCACGTAAGGTGAGAGCACTATGACCTTTTACCTCTCCCCCAAATGAAAGTGTGTTGTTGTTGTTCAGTCATTCAGGCATGTCCAACTGTTTGTGACCCCGTGAACTGCAGCACACCAGGCCTCCCTGTCCTTCACTGTCTGTGTGTGTGTGTTAATAAGCATTCATAAGAAGGAAAGTTTAATCAAGAGAAGTTAAATATTTTGTGCTATATATTTATTTGCTATATTGAGTGATTCTATGACAAATATCAGTCACTGAAAAAGGTTATCTCTGGCTGGGTTCTGCTTGTTACACTGAAGACAGCAGACAGGGACTTCCCTGGTGGTCGAGTGGTTGACTTCGCCTTCCAGTGCCAGGGGTATGGGTTCAGTCCCTGGTCAGGGAACTAGGATCCCTTATGTCTTGTCACCCCCCAATAAAACTCCACAAAACACACACACACACACAAAACAGATGCAATATTGTAACAAATTCAACTAAAAAGACTTTTAAAAGAGCAGATAAATATAGTATAGTTCATGGATCTTAGACCTCCAGTAGCTTTGGCAGACTGATTTATGTATTCATTTATCATCCATCTATCCATCTGTTCTTAAATGTTTATTGAACCCTATTATAGTCCAGATATAGTTCTCGACCCTGGTGATGCCATGGTGCTCATGGTCAAATGGGACTAGACAAGAAGCAATGACAAGAGACTAGGATTAATTCTAAGACAGAGATAAGCACTCGCTGTTAAGAGAGCACAGGTGGGGTCTGCCTTAGAAGGAAGTGCATGTACTTCTCTTCAAAGTCCGTTTGAAAACCAGCGATTACAGACTTTGGCACTGCTGCCCTGTTTGTCCTAATTACTCTGGGGCTTCTAGCTTCTCTCTTACACTTGCTTCTGCATCTTGTAATGTTCCCATGTCTGCTGTCCCTCTGTCAATCTGTGTGCTGCTCCTCGCTCTGCTCTTGGTTTTGATGGGCTATGGGCTTTCTCAGGCGTGACTTTCAACACCTGCGTACATATAGCCTTTCCTCCTCCTCTGGAAATTCTCATTCTAAGTGTTTCAGATACTGAACTGGCCCAGTTCTGTTCTCTGGGAGCTGAACCCCCATCTGTTTAAGCCAAATAAAGCAGTCTACCCTGAGTGAATTCTAGGGAGGCTTCTGGGGGAAATTTCCTTTGCCCTATGACCTGACATCTCTAGATGCTCTCTGGAGGCACAAGTACCCAGGACAAGGCTGCCTACCATGAGTGTCTGATGGCTAAAATTAAGGGCAACAGGGCAGAAAGTGGATCTGCTGACACGACAGTTAGACAAGCTGGCACTGAGGTTGTAAAACACCCTTGGCGGAGCACACCAGTAAATTGTCCCACTAATTAGTTTATTATTTCATTTGAGAGATCAAATACATAAATAAAATTAATAAACCCTGCAAAATAAGTGCATCACTGGAAATAAAAGTGTTTCTCAGGTCATTGCTTTAAACACAGACATTACATTCTAGAATAATGTTAACACAAGAAAGCCAAATCATGCTGCCTTGCAGGCTAGAATGTACCAGCAGCTGGAGGTTAGGGGAGAGAGTGGGTGGTGAGCCAGGGAATGGGTCTCAAAACATGGAGGGTGTTCTCTACTCAGTCACTACTTACAATGTGACCTTGAACAAGTCAATTCCCTTCCCTCCTCCCACCAATGAGTTCATTTACTTATGAATTTAAAAAAAGGGGTTTGACTACTCCAGTTATGAAATTTCATCATTCTGGGAATCAAATGAAAACCACACCCGGATTACTATGATCTTAGTCAGTAAACAATGAGTAATAAAAATGAAATGAAAATATGAGAATCCATTATAATATTCCAATTTGGATTCAAAGAACTTGGAGCGATGGTAGATAATATCTGACCCTACACTGACCTAGCAAGGAAGGGGAAAAGGGGTCATTCTTTAAGGGTCTCTTATATACCAGAAACTATGTTAAAGATGGGCTTCCCTGCTGGCTCAGTGGTAAAGAATCTGCCTGCCAATATAAGAGACAAGGGTTTGATCCCTGGGTCAGGAAGATCCCCCGGAGAAGTAAACGGGAACTCACTCCAATATTCTTGCCTGGGAAATCCCATGGACAGAGAAGCTTGGTGGGCCACAGTCCATGGGGTTGCAAAAGAGTTGGACATGACCTCAGGGCTAAACAACAACAATGCTAAGGACATCACATATCAACACTGAATAATATAAGCTTAGAGGACAAACAAAATGTGGCCAGGTCCACAAAGAGAGCAGCAAGATTAGATTTCCTACTCCCTGGACAAAGGTTTTCCCAACAAGCTGTGTGTGATCGTCCAGGACTGGGACCCAAGGCCAGGTTTCTTACTACCTGGCAGCTCACTGGACACTTGAGAGATGCCATGGGTGGTGGGCCCTGTGTCGGGCTCCTTTAGTGCATCACTCACACAGGTACAGATGACCATGAATAGTGGAGTACTGATGGACAGCCTAGGTCACGTGACGGCTCCTGGGCATCAAAAGATGAGACGTGTGCACAGATTCCCCTTTAGGACGAAAGCACTCACTCCCCAGGGACTGGGAGTGTTGCGCTCTAAGCTCTGACTGGTTATAGCTAAGTACGTGCTTCCCTACTGCCCTTGGCTGAAGACCATCTCCTCTCCCAGGAGCACTGTGCTGTCCCAGGGACAGCTTGCATTCAGCTTGAGGGGTGGATATAAGAAAGTCTGGCCTCTGATTCAATCTGACACCACTCTACAGGGCCAGGCTAGCTTCAGAGCTTCCCATGGAACTGGCTGAGGCCTTTGCTGTGTCTATATCAGTTTAAATTCCTGCTTCTCTGACAAATCCCAATTCCTTTACTCCCCAGTAAATTCCCTACATTCAAATCAAAACATGGATGGTGGTTTCTACTCAGTCGCTACTTACAATGGGACCCTGAACAAGTCTCAACAATAGTTTTCTGAGAAAGTCTACTGGCATTGCTGTGAACCTTCAAAAATTACAATACGGGAAGGCGCCTATATTCAAAATTTCGAATTGTGAACTTTAAAAGATGCAAACGTGTGTTTCATCGATATCAGGGAGTGAAACTGCAGGTTACACCCCCATCTTCTATCGCTGATGTTCCGTCAGCTCTACCATTCCCCACCTTTCTCCCTCCTCCAGTAACTCCTACCTGTTCACTTGATATGAGTCCCTGTATGCCAACTGTTTCACTGTACTGTAAGATTAAAAATGCTTTGTTTTTTGTATTTGTGCATTTTTGTATTGTGTGAAAAGTATTATAAATCTATCATAGTACAGTATTATATAGCTGATCATGTTAGCTGGGTACCCAGGCTAAGTTTGTTGAACTTACAAATTGGACTTATGAATATGCTCTCAGAATGGAACTCAATCGTCTGTAGGGGACTTGGTGTACAAACAGACCAACTCAAGTAAAGAAGAAGTCAGAAATGGTGGTGAATTTGTATTGAATAAGAAACTCAAAACAAATCATTCTTCAGGAAGAGACTTCCGGGCTTAGTTTCCTTAACTATGAAATGGAGATAATCCCTACCTTGCATGACTTTTCTGACTTGATACAACCATTATGGCCACTGTATATATGGAAACTTTCTCTAGAATTATGCCCAAAGAGAAAATGCTGCAACTTGGCAAGATAATGATTTCACCCAAGGTCTTAAAATCTCTCTTGTACAACCCTTGCTTTGTCTCTGACTCACTAGGACACAGTGCAGTGGGCTTCTGGTGGAAGGCATTAATGAAAGAAAACATTCCTGCTTAGCCTCAGGAATGGCAAGAGTGACTGGGAACTTAAGGTTGATTGTAAACGTGAAAATTCCAGAGGTTTGAATCTCCTCTACTCTCTCAGCTGCCATAACCTGAGAGCTAAGCTCCTAGAGGAAAGTCAGAGAGACTTCTGTCACCTCAGAAATCTTTAGCACTCCACTGGCTAGAAAAAGTTCTGTCTAGAAATTGTTACATCACTCATTAGTTGGGTATGCAAACAAATAGGGCAATGAGACAAACACTCGTTAGACTCTTGTACGAAGCAGAGTCAAAGGAACATTTAACCATGGTGACAGACCTGGACCAGAGAGACAGAAATGGCCTCCTGAGTCAGTGACTCTTGAGCTGAACTCTATATAGATGAAAAGAGACGAGTACAGTGCAGATGGGAAAAGAAATAGTTCAATCGAGATGGACAGACAATGCTTCCGTTCTAGATGGCAGAGTAGAAGTACGTGTGCTCATCTCCTCCTGTGAGAGCACCAAAATCACAGCTAGTAGTTGGACAACCATCCAAAGGAGGATACTGCTGCTACTGCTAAGTCACTTCAGTCGTGTCCGACTCTGTGCGACCCCATAGACAGCAGCCCACCAGGCTCCCCCGTCCCTGGGATTCTCCAGGCAAGAACACTGGAGTGGGTTGCCATTTCTTTCTCCAATGCATGCAAGTGAAGAGTGAAAGTGAAGTCACTCAGCCGTGTCTGACTCTTAGCGACCCCATGGACTACAGCCTACCAGGCTCCTCTGCCCATGGGATTTTCCAGGCAAGAGTACTGGAGTGGGGTGCCATTGCCTTCTCCGAAGGAGGATACTGGAACCTACCAAAAAAAGATACCCCACATCCAAAGATGAAGAAGAAGCCAAAGTGAAATGGTAGGAAGGGCACAATCACGATAAAATCAAATCCCATACCTGCTGGGTGCGAGACGCACAAACTGGAGAACAAGAATACCGAAGAAGTTCTCTGACTGCTGTGAAGGTTTGGAACCCCATGTCAGGCTTCCCAGCCTGGGGCCCCAACAAAGGGACTGGGAATCCTCAGGGAATCTGACCTGGAATGTCAGCAGGATTTGATTATAAGAATTCCACAGGACTAGGGGAAACAGATTCCAGTCATGGAGGGCACAAACAAAACCCTGCATGCACCAAGACTCAGAGGGGAGGGGCAGTGACTCCACAGGAGATTGACTCAGAACTTCCTGCTAGTGTTGGGGGGGTCTCCTGTGGAGGTGTGGGTCAGCAGGGGCTCAAAACAGGGACTGGGGAGACTGGCAGCAGCTATCTGGGAAGGTCCCCTTCAGTGTAAACTCTCTTGGAGTTCGCCATTAACCCAACCATAGAGTCCATAGACCTGAGGGCTATGACCTGGACCACCTCAGGCCAAAAACTACCAGGGTAATTAGACTAAAGTTTTGTTGAGCAAGGCTCTGCCCACCAGAGAAAGACCCAATCTTTCCCACCACCAGTACCTCCCATGAGGAAGCTTACACAAGCCTCGTAGCCTCCTCCATCAGAGGGCACACAGAAGAAGCAAGAAGACCCACAATCACACAGGGACTCACACAAAACCAAAGACAGGCAATGCCGAAGAATGCTCAAACCACTGCACAATTGCACTCATCTCACACGCTAGTAAAGTAATGCTCAACATTCCCCAAGCCAGGCTTCACCAATACCTGAACCGTGAACTTCCAGATGTTAAAGCTGGTTTTAGAAAAGGCAGAGGAACCAGAGATCAAACTGCCAACATCTGCTGGATCATGGAAAAAGCAAGAGAGTTCCAGAAAAACATCATTTCTGCTTTGTTGACTATGCCAAAGCCTTTGACTGTGTGGATCACAATAAACTGTGGAAAATTCTGAAAGAGATGGGAATACCAGACCACCTGACCTGCTTCTTGAGAAACCTGTATGCAGGTCAGGAAGCAACAGTTAGAACTGGACATGGAACAGACTGGTTCCAAATAGGAAAAGGAGTACGTCAAGGCTGTATATTGTCACTCTGCTCATTTAACTTATATGCAGAGTACATCATGAGAAATGCTGGGCTGGATGAAACACTAGCTGGAATCAAGATTGCCGGGAGAAATATCATTAACCTCAGATATGCAAATAACACCACCCTTATGGCAGAAAGTGAGGAACTAAAGAGCCTCTTGATGAAAGTGAAAGAGGAGAGTGAAAATGATGGCTTAAAGCTCAACATTCAGAAAACGAAGATCATGGCATCCGGTCCCATCACTTCATGGCAAATAGATGGGGAAACAGTGGCTGACTTTATTTTTTGGGCCCCAAAATCACTGCAGATGGTGACTGCAGCCATGAAATTAAAAGACGCTTACTCCTTGGAAGGAAAGTTATGACCAACCTAGATAGCATATTCAAAAGCAGAGACATTACTTTGCCAACAAAGGTCCGTCTAGTCAAGGCTATGGTTTTTCCAGTAGTCATGTATGGATGTGAGAGTTGGACTATAAATAAAGCC